>NW_015388438.1:49836-54703 GCF_001527695.2 Protobothrops mucrosquamatus
ATAGGATAGCTGACTTTGGGGAAGTTGATAACTTTTCTTTAAATGTTCTTTTCACAGGATCACTCAACTAAATATAGTTTACCTGCAGGTTGTGCCTTGTGAGTAAAAAGCTACATTTCGGAGTGGTTCAGGACTAGGATTTTAATCCTAGGGCTAAATTCAATCCTCCTACAGGTGGACTAGAAGAGGCAGTGGTGGGATTCAAATATGTGAACAACCAGTTCTTTGTGTGGATGCCACTTCCAGAAGTCCATTCTGGGCTTGGGCAACAAAAAATTAGCTACCGGTTCTGCCAAAGTGGTGTGAACCGGCTGAATCCCACCACTGAGAAGAGGGGATAAAACATCTCTTCTTCAAGACATAATTTTGGGATGTTCTCTTGGCTCTAAGAGGGTATGTGGACAGAATCTATTCTTCAGCCATTCTTTCTTAAGTTCTGATGGAATAATTTGGAATACTGCAGTCAGTTCTGGTCACCACAATACAAAAAAGAGGCCGAGGCCCTAGAAAGAAAGCAGGAAAGAGCATCAAAGATATAAGGGATCTGTAGGCTAAATCATATGATGAACAATTAAGGAGAACTAGGAATGCTTAGCCTAACTAAGCAAAGACTTAGGAGAGATGTGATAGCTGTCTTCCAATTCTTTAAGGGCTGTCATAAGGAAGAGGTAGATACTCTCCATAATCGTATCCATAATGTCCATAGTATCCACTATGGGATACACCATAAAGGGCAGTACAAGAAGCAATGGGTGGAAGCTCATCAGAAGAAGGACCAACCTGGAAATAAGGAGGAATTTCCTGACAGTGAGAACGATTAATCAATGGAACAGGTTGCCTCCCAGAATTGTAGGTGCTCCATCATTGGAGGTTTTCCAAGAAAAGAGTGAGCAACCATTTGTCTAGAATGGTATAAAGACTCTTTCCTTCAGCAGGGGGTTGGACTAGAACAGTGGTTCTTAACCTTTTTGAACGAATCACCCCCTTGAACCAATGAGGAAGTTGTCATCGCCCCCCCTCCCCAACATAACCTCTCAATCACAACATAGGAAATAATTCTTCAATTTATGCAAACACTTTTTTTGTTTTCTTTAAAATTGTCATCAGGACATATCGATGCAAATAATTTATTTCCAGTCTTTTTCCCATATCTCAACTGTGTGAAAAATTTTGGTGCCACCCGTCACTTTATTTCCAAACTTCGTGATACATGTATGTCATTATTATCTTATTTATTCAAGACACTTAAATGTAATGACCACTGACAACAAAATTCAATTGCAAGAAAGTGAAATGCCCGAAAAGAAAAACAATAACATTTAATGATTGAATTACAAGTGAAATTTAAAAAGAAATATAAAAAGGCCATAAGAACAAACTGCAATGCAGGAACTAAGAATTTCAAGATGAAAACTCTGAAACTAAATTAAGATTTGAGGAAAGTATATATAGTCACGCACACTAGAAAAACATACGTGGACGTCGATAAACCTAGTTTCAACAGTTACATTGACATTACAGCTGACGTCACAGGGGACAGCTGCTCAGTATGAGATGTTTTGAAAGGCGCGCTCCCCCCTCCATCACTGCCCATTCTGGCCAATGGCGCGCCACTGTATGGGTAGAGGCTGCTGCGCAACGCGCATTAAGATAAGCGATGCATATTCACATATGTACGGCGTTCTGTACTGAAGCTAGCTGGAGGAACATTTGAAAACACAATTCAATCCACTAATAGCGAGCGATCTGATGTTTTTGTACGACAGATATACAGCGATTCACTGTACGAAAAAGTCTCAAAAGTGTCCCCAAAACTTCTCGCTCCATCCCCCCATATCACCCCCTTTTTGTTCTTTCACCCCCGCGTCGCCCCTTTTCGTTCCATCGCCCCCCTGAAAAATGAAACCGCACCCTGGGGGGCGATATCGCCCAGGTTAAGAACCACTGGACTAGAAGACCTCTTCCAGTCCTATGATTCTATGAGTCACATCATTTTTGTCTGAGCAGAAGTGACAAGAAACTGGCTGGCCTTCTAAAATTATTTTGAAGCCCTGTAGACCGAGAACCAACCCGGCAGGTTTGATTTGGTTTACAGTACAAGTTTTCAGTCCTGGAGGAGAAGTTTCAAACTCTACTAATCCATTGTTGACCATGGAGAAGAACGTGTCTAGTTATTTCATCTGGCTGTTCTTATCATGTCAAAGAAATAAGACATACTATAGATCTCAGGGATAATAGCCTTTTCTACTTTGGCGTCCTGAATAGCATAAATCAGTCCTGAAGGATATATATCTTCTTGAAAAACATGAAGTGGGAATGGAGGTTAAGGGGGCAGAAGTATATTGTGGTCCTTTCAATTTCTGAAATTTATTGCTGCAATTTGGAAGTCAGATGGACTGCATTTAAAGTTTAGAATGAGAGGAAGAGAAAAAAGATTCATCCGCATTAATATTAGGTTGGCTATAACTAGAAATGGACTCTACTGGAAAAACAAAAATCAGTTTTATTTTTTCCCCCCACAATGTGTTTCCCACTCTAGATATTAAATTAGGGAACTGGTGAGCTTAAAAAGGAGGCCGCCTCTCTCTCTTTCTTTTTGCACAGTTCAAAAAACGTCAATTACATCAGAAACCCCCAGCGAAAGGAAGAGTGAAAATTTTGCTTGAACATAGTTAATCCCTTTCCAGCTATAGTTTGTCTACTTCACTGGATGCTTTGATTTCTTGAGGGTAATGCAAACCAGCCGTTGTCGCTCTGGCTTGTGCCCCAAACACAGATGTTAGTGTATATTTTCAATATGCTTATTGTTTTAAAATGCATTTGATATGTTTAATTTAAGAAACAACAAGAACGACAAAAGCTTGGTCTTTGACATGGGTGGGGCTTGTCTGAATAAGCGGTTAAGGGTTAAACATATGTTGGTTGCATGAAGTCACCATTTCAAAAGATCTCCCTAAACTCTGGCATTAGATTAAACTTCTTCCCCTTGAGAGAAAAAAATTTCCCCCATTGATTTCTCTGTGGAGAAACCCCTGTAAGTAGTGGGGCTATTATAGTGTTTATTCTATGCAGATTTTCTCTGTTTTAGGACCAAGGCAGGGCTCTTGGACTTTGCCATTAACTATAAATCTCAACACACTGCTTAGTATTATATAATCATAGGATCACCGACATACGGGTAGTCCTTGATTTACCACTGCAATTCAGCCTGCAATTACAGTTTTAAGTCATGCTGGTTGTTAAATGGGTCGCCATGTGACTGCACCCAATTACAAACGTTTTTTGCAACAGTTGTTAAGTGAATGCAGTGGTTGTTAAGCAAATCCATTCTTCACTTTTTTTTTGCTGGAAACTAGAAGTAAACTTTGGGCCTGTTGCTAAGCAACCAAAATATGGTCAAGTGACCATATGGGGTGGCGGTCATGTGATTAACACTTGTGACCTTCCCAGCTGGTTTCCGACAAGCGAAGTCAATGGGGGAAACCAGATTTTCTTAATGACCACATGATTCACTTAACTGCAGCAATTTGGCAAAAAAAGGTCTTAAAATTGGGTGTGACTCACTAAACAATCAACTTGCTTAGTAAGCAAAATTCTGGTCTCATTTGTAGTTGTAACTTGAGGACTACTGTAGCAAGAGGCATTGGTTTACAGGGTTTCAAATTCAAGTTTGTCTGGAACTGGAAGGAATTATACTTAGATGTTCAGATGTAGACCATGAGCTCCACCGTTGAGAATAGAATAGAATAGAATAGAATAGAATAGCAGAGTTGGAAGGTATCTTGAAGGTCTTCTAGTCCAACCCCCTGCTCAGGCAGGAAACCCTATACCAGTGGTAGCAAACCTATAGCACTAGTGCCAGACCTATAGCACTAGTGCCAGAGGCGGCACTCGGAGCCCTCTCTGTGGGCACGCATGCCGTCGCCCCAGCCCCACCTCCCCCCGTAGCTCCCTCCTCACCAGCAGCCCCCCCGGAGGAGAATCACCCCTGGGGTGCGGCCCATGTGGAGCTGCACAGTCAAGCACATGGCAGCTGGGCAATAGATGATGCTGTGGGGTGCAGGCAGAGGGCGTGGCCATTATGGCTCTGCAGGGCCGCCTGGGCGATCTGTGGTGTGCCGTGGATGGCCCTGAGGGTGGGTGGGATGGGGCGGAGCAGGGCAGGAGTGGGCAGGCAGAGCGGGGGCGGACCGGTTTTGGGGCACTTGGTCTCTAAAAGGTTCGCCATCACTGCCCTATACCATTTCAGACAAATCTCTTCTTAAAAACTTCCAGTGTTGGAGCACTCACAACTTCTGGAGGCAAGTTGTTAACACTATCTCAGGCCATTGTTTTATAAATGGAGCCAGAGATGAAATAGTCATCAATATCAATGTATTAAATCTGGATATATATTAGCCTTCCAACTTTCTCCATTAACTGATTTTTTCTTCTTCCGCCTCTTTTAAAAGACCATGCTCTGGCCCTCTCATGCCCTCACAAAATGCTTCCTTGATTCAAGAGTTTATCGATGAATTCAAGGAAAAGACTTTTATTTTTGTTGTAAAAGGAACAACCACATACAGAGGCCTTCCTATTTGATGCAGACGTTTTGCGATAACAGGTCTTTGATGAAAAGTGCAACAACAGCTCACCCTAACTGAAAAACACCACAAGCTTTTCTTTTCTTTTTTTTTTTGCTAAAAAGGAAGGAATTCATAATCCAGAATAAGTGATGGCAACGTTTGACAGGACTATATTATACACATCATGAGCCCAGAAAAATACAGTCATACCTTTGTATGAAAGTTCATTTCATAGACGAGATGCTCATAAATAAATCTAATGAGGCTGGTTCTATTGGGGAAAAAAAAAGCATCCAGAGGAA
>NW_015388438.1:54969-59757 GCF_001527695.2 Protobothrops mucrosquamatus
TAACCATGGGGATGCTGCAATGGTTGTAGGTGGGAAAAATGGTCATAAGTCATTGTTTCCAGTGCCATTATAACTTCGACAATCATGAAATGAATGGTTGTAAGTCAAGGACTGCATGTATTATATTTATATTGCATTTTTTAATGGTATACCTTTTGTTGATCAAGTAGGGAGACAAATTGTGAGTTTAAACCCCCCCTTTTTAAAAAAATTGGTAGTCCTACCCAAATAGCATGTGACCAAGGCATGCTTGCCGTCTCTGGGATATCTATATTTAGCTCCTGACATCCCATGTCATTTTCCCAGCATTTTCCCAGCATTCTGCCATGTTTGAGAACAAAGGTGTGCCTGGGATGAAGGTCTTGGGTTTAGAGCAATGGGGCCTCTGTTTTCATTCACTTTTAAACTTGAAATATCTGTGATTAAGTCTATTGTTTTATGACTTTCTTGCCTGAACATGACGGGACATTAAAATTGAGTGGCATAATTGGAAACAGTTCCAGAACTGCAAAACAGGATTTTAGCTTAACTTTTTAATTAATATGAGAACAACTAGGGCTTTTTTTGTCATAGAATGCCCAGAACGGAGTTCCGGCATCTTTTTGGGATGGAACCTTATAGGGTAGGCAAGGCGGGTTGTATGACGTGTGTGAGTTCCAGCACCTTTTTTTTTTTTTTTAGAAAAAAAGCACTGAGAACAACCATCAAGCAGTCAACAATATCCCATTCAAGGAACTACCAACAAAGACAAGCAAGCTAATAGCAAACAACGACCTAATCAAGGAGACACTGAGAATACTCCTACCAACATTGATAGGGCAGGGACGGAGTCCCCGTGGATTTTACTCCACTAGTCATTGCTGATGAGCGGCGTTCATCTGCATTTCAAGGGTCATTGAGACAGTGCTGTCTGAAGACCTTTCCGTGGTCATGTGGTCACGGAACACTGTTACCTTCCTACCAAAGTTGTATCTATTTATCTACTCGCATTTGCATGCTTTTGAACTGCTAGGCTAGCAGGAGCTAGGGTGAGGATGGGAGCACACCCTTGGCGCGATGCATGGGTCTCGAACCTGGACTGTCAGCTTTCCGCTGACAAGCCTGTGTCTTAACAGCTGAGCCATTGCACCGCCCATTGATAGGGCAAGTCACTTGTATATAAACAGAGAGCAAGGCCCACTTCCTTCTGGCTCTGATGATGTTACTTAGTTGGGTGTTGACACATCTGCAAGAAAAGAACCAAGCTTGGAGCGCACCAAGGAGCCCATAAAACAGGGTTTGGAAGACCCCAGCTGATTACACCTACGCTATAATGGAGATTGGCTGGGAAAAACTGTCTGAATTTTCTACCTGACGTCTCTGTGAGAAAGGACTTTAGAGCTTTGTCCTAAAGCGCAGGTGTCAAACTCGATTGCGTGATGTGACGTATCGTGACGTATCACAATGTTTTTTGCCTTTGCGGAACTGGGGTGGGTGTGGCCTGCACGTGACACATCCGGCCTGTGGGCCACCAGTTTGATACCCCTGTCCTAAGACCCCAATCAATGGGTCTTCCAATGGCATTGCTGTTACCTCATACTTGTGACCTATAGAGATGAAGTCTTGTCTACCATTTGAACTCTCTTCCATCTTGTGGAATTCTGATCCATGTTCAGAGTAAGGATTTTTTTTAAAGATGTAGCTCAGCATCTAGAAAGCTCAGTGATCGTTTTTTTATTTTATTTTGAGGCAATAAAAACTAAACTAAAAAATAATCTCAAGACTTGTTTCTGTACAAGTAGTCCTTGATTTACAACTGTAATAGAGCCTGGAATTACGGTCATTAATTGAATGCCACTGTTGTTTCAATGAACCCATTATATCCAATGCCCCCCTTTTTTGCTGAAAACCAGAAGTAAATGCCAGAAATTAGCAAAAAATGCTGAAAGTCATGGACATGGGTTCCTGCAGATGGTCACAAATGCCAAAGACCCATGGCACCATGCAAGGGTAAGGCTGTCAGATCTTCAAAATTGGTTCGTAAGTGCTCTTGTGGGGACCACAGTAATTTCACATGTTTGCTAAGCAATCTGTTGTTCAGCAAAGTCTACCTATATTTGGAGTTCACATACACACAACACATCCCACATATAAACACTTATTGTCCCATTGATTTAAGTGGACCAAAAGAGATGGAAAAATATGACATGGATGTCTATGGAGATTCTCAATCATCCAGGTCATGGTTATTCCAAAGGTGCTTTTTCAAAAGGCAACTGGACTTTTGTTGTTGTTGTTTCTTTTCTCCCCCCCCCCTTGAAGACAGTTTGCTTCTCATCTAAGAAGCTTCTGCAGTTCTGGCTGAATGGTGAGGAATGGAAGGATTGATATTCTTTACTATACCCTAGGACACAAATGCAGTGGGGAAGAAAGGGTAGATGTGACCTAGGTTGGACCAGACTATGAGTTATGACATCTCTGAATGATATGCAGCCACAAACAACAGCTCACTGGGTGGCCTTTGGCAAGGCCTGCATTGCTGTGCGAAATTTAGGAGAATCACTCTGGCTGGTCCCGCACGGTTGCGGCATATGAGATATATGAAGCAGTTTATAAAAGCAAAATGGTGATGGCTCTTATTTTTGCAAGGTGTCCAATGGAGCAGGATCGTCAGCAGCCTTCAGCAGTGGCCCATCTTTCAGAGCTTAAGAGAGAAATAGGAGGCCATCGTTGCAGGAGAAATTAAAGCCTTACTAAAACCTGGGGGCCGGAGACATCACCCTTTCTTCTCAGCAAATGTGTTCCCCATGTAAACGTTTGAAAGACAGTTTTCTTCCATCCTGCCCTCCCCCCCATGCCTCTCTTCTCTCTGTGTCATTCCCCCCCTCCTCTCTAATTATTTCCAGGAGTTTCTTGGAAGTCATTATTGTTTTGGGATTCCTGCTGATGACGAATCTTTATATGCTCTTGGAACAACTGGAGCAAGACCTGGAGAAAGAAAGAAAGATCCATTCAAAGTTGTCAGCACTTTCTGTTCCTTGCAATAAATTATACTTCCCAGTTCACTCATCTCTCCTCTTTCTTTCTCTGATTTATAAAAAGGTTTTGCAAGAGGTGAAGCGGGATCCCCGATGGACTTCCCCCGCAAAGATATGCCTCGCAGATTAGATGAAAGTAATATAAAATAGGTGTTTAGTGCAGTGTCCAACCTACAGAATGAAGATGCTGGAAAGGAATGACTAACATGCTGGTGGTTTAGGCAATTCTTAGGATCTTTGATGTAATTATGCTTATTGATACATCATGTTTTGCAGAGTAACCTAAGCAGAATAACAGGATAACAAAGTTGGAAGGGACCTTGGAGGTCTTCTAGCCAAAATCCCATGCCATTTCAGACAAATGGTTGTCCAGTCTCTTCTTAAAAACCTCCAGTGATGAAGCATCCACAACTTCTGAGGGCAAGCAATTAATCACTGGTTAATTGTTCCCACTGTTAGGAAGTTTCTCCTTAATTCCAGGTTGCTTCTCTCCAGCTCAGAAGTTCTCCAGCTCTTCTGCAGAAGGGGATCCTCCAAGGTCTCCTTTTAAAAATGAAAGTGTGCTACTGTGGTGCCATTTCTCATCCACGGGAAACGTCTTCTTCTCTTTTTTCATGAATGGAAAAACAAGAGGGGGAGGGGAATATTTACACATTTCACTGGAGAAAGGCGACTATTTAAAAAGAAATAAATGGTGTTTTCCTCTGCTGGCCAGGAAGTTCGGTTAGGCTCTGAAGTAATAAATCCAAGGTAGGAATCCACAAGGGGAATGCCCAACAACCGTGGTGCAATAAACAATTTTTGACAGAGGTTAGAAAGGTCAGAAGCTTTTTGTGTGACTCAAGCATTTGGATAGCAGGATTTAATTTTGAAAGGGTCAACTAGACATGGGCTGAAGAGCAACGAACTTGCATGTACTGTGTGCATCTATTTCTGTGTGTCCTATTTTCTCTTCTTGCTAGGCTTCAGGGCAAAATCTCTTTTAATTTTTTTTTAACTTCCTGCTCCGTGGGGTTAGCAAGGGGTGTCCAAAAAGTTAAGATGTTAGCCACGATTGCGTGATCAAAGTCCCACCACTCTGAAATGCCTCCTGAATTCTAAATACGTTGAATGGAGAGTAGAGTTAAGCCTTGATGTACCACTCAACACTTCCTTCCAACTTCACGTGCAGACACTGGATACACTGGTGGAGCGTGATTGTTCACCCAGCCTTGTGGCCATTTAATGGAAACATAACCCAGCCCACATAAGAGTTCTTCTCTATTAAGGTCCCACAAAAAAAAAATCACCAAATGATGTTCAAGATAATGAGATGAATGGCATATAAATTTAATAAATGAAAAATATTTATTTTTTTCTCATTGGTGTGTGATCTCTTTCTCTTAAACGGTTTTATGATATAGAAATATATTTTGCAACAATCTGAAGAAAAAGAGAGGAGACTGAAAGCTAGATGGGTATTTTCTTCGAAAAGTTTATTTGATTTGTTGAATCCACATTGTCCAGTTTAAGTATAATCCAATTAATGAGTGTTTTAGAACAGAAGTCATGGAAGGCAGAATAACATCTAAGAGGTTTAGCTTTCCAAAGAGTAGATATTCAGCTGTTGTCAAGGATGAAACTTTGGCAGCTACTGTATGTGCCTCTGTGTTCCAACTTGTCTTTAGATTAAGGGGGGGAGGTGTTACTCTCAAGTGGGTAGATGGAGAAACAAAACTTCTTCAATTCATTCGCAGACTGTGAGAGCTTGAAGCCTTATCAAGGACACCAG
>NW_015388438.1:60028-61670 GCF_001527695.2 Protobothrops mucrosquamatus
AGGTTTAGCTTTCCAAAGAGTAGATATTCAGCTGTTGTCAAGGATGAAACTTTGGCAGCTACTGTATGTGCCTCTGTGTTCCAACTTGTCTTTAGATTAAGGGGGGGAGGTGTTACTCTCAAGTGGGTAGATGGAGAAACAAAACTTCTTCAATTCATTCGCAGACTGTGAGAGCTTGAAGCCTTATCAAGGACACCAGAACAGGTGTGGATTTCAAGCAGACGGTTCCCATAATAAAGTGGACTTGTTGATATGGATTACATTAAGTCTATGAATTGGTGTTGGAACCTCAGAGTTAGTTTTGCTTCAACATAACCAAGCCATGTATTCAATAAACAGTAAACTTTTCAGAATGGAATGAACCTGGAATTTTATTTGGATTCTCGAGCTGGATGTTGACAGCTGTATTTTAGGAGAACCTACTGAACAGCAGGAGCAGCTGACAATGAACACAATTGTCCAGAGTGATGCTGGGCTTTCCTTTGCCCTCCTTTGCTGATGAGCTTCAAGAAGCTGGACAGGTATAATTTGGAATGGGATCCTTTCACTGAGCAAATGATTACGCTAGTGGTCTCCAATAGGGTTTCCAGTTATGTACTATACAAGTAGTCCTCGACTTTCAACCACAATTGAGTCCAAAATTTCTGTTGCTAAGTGAGACTTTGTTAAGTGAATTTTGCCCCATTTTATGACCTTCCTTGCCACAGTTGTTAAGTGAATCAGTGCAATTGTTTAGTTAGTCACACAGTTGTTAAGTGAATCTGGCTTCCCCACTGACTTTGCTTATCAGAAGGTCGCAAAAGAGGATCATATGACCCCGGGACACTGCAACCGTCATAAACATGAGTCGGTTGCCAAGAGTTCGAATTTTGATCACGTGATCGTGGGGATGCCGCAATGATCGTAAGTATGAAAAATGGTCCTAAATCACTTTTTGTAGCACTGTTGTAACTTCTAACGGTCACTAAACAAACGCTTGTAAGTCAAGGACTACCCATAGTTCTGTGGGGATGTTAAGGACACTACTTTTAGCCTCCAGTTATATAAACTTTGATTATGCTACCAGCATTTTATCTTTGGCATCTGAAGCATATCCATGAAGCTCTGTCTTGCAGCCAAGTATGGGTTTCATTAATTCTCTCACTTTCCTATTTTGCTGTTAAAATGCCAGGCTGAGTTATGTATGCCTTGGTAAGGCCACACTTGGAATACTGCATCCAGTTTTGGTCACCGCGATGTAAAAAAGATGTTGAGACTTTAGAAAGAGTACAGAGAAGAGCAACAAAGATGATTAAGAGACTGGAGGCTAAAGCATATAAGGAATGGCTGCTAGAATTGGGTATGTCTAGTTTAATGAAGAGAAGGATGAGGGGGGACATGATAGCAGTGTTCCAATATCTCAGGGGCTGCCCCAAAGAAGAGGGAGTCAAGCTATTTTCCAAAGCGCCTGGAGGCAGGACAAGAAGCAACGGGTGGAAACTAATCAAGGAGAGAAGCAATCTAGAACTAAGGAGAAACTTCCTGACAGTTAGAACAATTAACCAGTGGAACAACCTGCCTCCAGAAGTGGTGAATGCTCCAACACTGGAAGTTTTTAAGAAGAGACTGGACAGCCATTTGTCCGAAATGGTATAGGGTTTCC
>NW_015388438.1:63722-112449 GCF_001527695.2 Protobothrops mucrosquamatus
GAGGACTCCCAAGTTGCGAGCCCTCTCTGAGGGGGCCAAAATTTCGCCCCCTATAGTCAGCGATGGAGTCAGCTGACTATGCCGAGGCGCCGGCAGCCACAGCCACTCGGTCTTGGAGGGGTTGAGCCTGAGTCTGTTCCTCCCCATCCAGACCCGTACGGCCTCCAGGCAACGGGCCATCACGTCAAGGGCATCGTTGCAATGATTATTAAGTATTTGTTCCCTACTTGCAACTAACCATGGCTGGAATTATTTCATAATGGCTTCTTAATTTTTTCTGTTAAAAAAACAACTCCTCATTAGAAAGTTCTGGCTTCTTCTGTGTCTATTTAATTGGTTCCTGAAACTTTATCACTTTTGTTCGATTGATGAAATGGCTCTCAGAGTAGTCACCACTTAGGTCAGGGTTAGGCAACCATGCTGGCTCAGAAATTCTGGGAGTTGAAGTCCATGAGTCATAAAAGAGCCAAGGTTGCCTACCCCTGACAGGTAGAGAAATTGGGAAACTTTGGTTTTCCAGAGTTTGCTGAACCATAATGCTCAGCTGGCATAGCCAGCATGTTCAATACGGAGGAATGTTGGGAGTTGTAGTTTCAGCAACTTCTGGAGGGCCTGAGGTTCCCTAAATCTCATGTGTGGGCAATCCTCGACTTACAACAGTTTATTTAATGACCGTTCAAAGTTACAACGGCACTGCAAAAAAATGACTTGTGACCATTTTTTCACTCTTAGAACCATTGTAGCATCCCCATGGTCACATGATCAAAATTCAGATGCTTGGCAACTGACTCATATTTACGACAGTTGCAGTTCCCCCAGGGTCATGCAATTAGCTTTAGCAACCTTCTGACAATCAAAGTCAATGGGGAAGCCAGATTCACTTAACCGTGTTACTAACTTAACAACTGCAGTGATTCACTTAACAACTGTGGCAAGAAATGGGGCAAAATTCACTTAGTAACTAGCTCACTTAGCAACAGAAATTTGGGCTTGAGTTGTGGTCTTGCGTTGAGGGCCACTTTTACCGCAATCTAGTTCAGCCAACGAAGAGAGCTTGGCAACCTCTTTGTGAAGAATTCACTCATGTGAAGCCTTTTGATTTCATATAAAATTTCATATCAGATTTCATGAGACTGAGAGAAGGCTGGTCCGCTTAACTAACATGCAACAGTTGCAAGGGCTATGCAGAGTCCCAAGCAATATCGATGGTGACTACTTAAAGTCAAGCTTTCATTGGCTTTGATAAATCGTGCAACTTCTCCTAGATCTCTCAGCAAAATGATATGAGAGATTATTTGCATTATTCCGATTTGTGCAAGCCAACAATATTATATCACTTCCATTCAGCAAAACGTTCTTTTATTTGGAAGCCTTTAACGGGAGGTTTGTGGGTATCTATGGCTAGACGAAATGGTTATTTTGGTCTAAAAAGACCTAAGAAAATGTTCCAACTTATTTTCCTGGGTTTCGTTTCTTTTTAAGCCAAAAGCAGCTTTGGCAGCTTGCCTGGTCCTGAAAGCAAGAAAGGAGAGCTGGAGCAGTTTAACCCTTTGCTCCTGCCTTTTTCCCCCCCTTTTCTCTTTTCTCCTGCCATCACTTGTCTCTGACATTTCCCCTTGCAGATTAAAAAAACAGGGGCCTGGTGAGATGAAAAGCAACCTGAAGGGAAAACTCAAGGAAGCTTCCTCTCACATCCAGCCCTTACTTCGTTCAGACTGTGTCTACCTCCTGAGGTTGCTTTAGGCTTTCAAAAATAGAAAAGAAAAGACCCCAGAAGGGAATATAACACTCAGTTTGGTCCCAAGAACCATCAAGGCTGGGTGTGGGTTTCATGCTTGATGGTGCTAGTTATTCAACCCAGCCATTTATGAGGAAAAGTTCTTGGCTGTTGTGGAAATAAAGTAACTGGGCAACAGCCTTATTTAGGTTCTTGTAGCCCTGAACAGTTGCATTCAATAAGGGGCAGATTTTTACTTATGTACAGGAATAGGGAGCCTTTGGTACTGCAGAGTTTGCTGAACTATAATGTTCAGATGGCATAGCCAGTATGTTCAGTATAGAGGAATGTTGGGAATTGTAGTCCAGCAATTTCTGGAGGGCTTCATGTTACCTAATGTCATGTACAGTAATCTCCTTCTTAATTTCATCGCACATGGACAGAGGATATAACCTAATAGTTTCAGTTGGGAAACTGTTAGCTTCCTAGACTGAACCAAGTCCAAAAATGCTGGAGAATTTCTGGAAGCCAGGCGCCCAGGCAAATCAGCCATCAACAGGCACGTAGAGATAAACAAACTCTACATGCCATTCAAAAGAGACAATCAAAAAGCCAAAAAGGAAACCAAAAGACCTAAATACCTCTTCACCAGCAATCAACACTCAGATGAACAGAATGACAAGATTAATGCTAGACCAATAATCAAGAAGCAAACAATACCCTAGTCAAGAAAGTACCAACTCAAACAAACAAACAAACAAACAAACAAACAAACAAACAAACAAACAAACAACCTATAAACAACAGCCCAATCAAGGAAACACCAGGTCCATTCCCATCAACAATGAAAAGGCAAGCCACTAGTACATAAAATGAGATATGACACTACTTCTTTACTAGCAATGATGAGGTTACCTAGTTTGGTAATGAAATATCTGCAAGAAAACAACCCAGAGAGTATCAAGAACCCCACAATTCAACACAGAGTTACAAATGTTCTCTTCTATCAGTACTGTAATCTAACTCAGGCAATGAAGTAGTCTTGGCAACTTCCTTTGGAGAATTCCCTCATATGAAGCTTTTTGATTCCATATAAGGATGTGGACCGAGAGCAGGGAAGAGTTGGTTTTCTTGACCAACATGCAACAATTTTAATGACTATGCAGAGGTCCATGTAACGTTTAGATTGATCCCAAGAACTAACATGGTTGGGTGCAGGTTTCATGCTTGAGGGTACTATTTATTCAATCAGTGGCTTGTGAGGAAAAGCCTTTGGCTCTTGTGGAAATAAAATAGCTTGTGTAATGGCCTTATTTCAGTTCTTGTTGAGCTGAAGAGTTATGTTCAACAATTGGCATTTTTTTTGTTTTAGATTGCATGTTCTTTTTACTAGGACTTTGAAAAGAAGGCTACACTAGTCACAAATCAATCAACCTTCATACAAGCGTACAGCTCTACCCACTGTTTAATCATAGCAAATAAGACTGAAAATAGGTTAAGTTGAGGAATGCAAGAAGATTGGAAGTAAAATAGCTGGGCTAGAAATAGCAGAAGCAAATAGGCAGAAGGGTTAAGGTTGTGTCCCTTTTATATCCAAAGAAATTTCCCCATCTTGTGACACTCCATATATCTAAATGTATTAAGTTATATTAGATATTTACCTAACAATCAACAGACACAAAAAGTAACATATGTCTACTCTACTTCCTACAAGATGGAGAGCTGGGCTATCGAAAAGGGTAGTTGTAACTGGACCACCATAGCAAAATACCAAGTAAAATAGAAATATCAGTTATAATCCTTGCATTGAATATTCTTATTAATTAAAATTATATGCCACCAATCTCACTGTCAAGGGACTCTGGGTGGCTTACATTGTCATAAAACAGCAATTAGAACATTAAAACATTACACACATTAAACATTAACAAAAAACCTAGATAGGATAGGAACCAATACACAAATGGGGTGTTGGTAGGATCTTCCTCTTAGTTTACTAACCACCTCTAAAATGGGACATCCCCATTAGACCTGAGGCCAATTAGTAGAGTTGGGTTTTAAGGCCCTTCTGGAAACCCAAGAGGATTGGGACAAATTTCACTTTGAGGAGCACAATTTTTCAGAGAGTGGGAGGCGTGGCTGAAAATGCTTTTGTCCTGGACCCCTGCAGCTGAAATTCCTTGGCTGATGGGGTCTGCAGCATATTCTTCTGCTAGCCTGGAATGCTGTTACCTTCCCACTGAAGTGGGACCTATTTATCTATTTGCACTTGCATGCTTTCGAACTGCTAAGTTCGCAAGAGCTGGGGCAAATAATGGACACTCACCTGGTTGTTCAGTGCTCGGGTCTCAAACCTGGCTGTCAGTTTTCTAGCTGACAAGCTCAATGTCTTCAACCACTAAGCCATCATACCCATAAAGGCAATAACCAACACCTTGAATTGTTCCGTGCACCTTGGCATATAGTCATGCTGGTCACACGACCATGGAAAGGGTCTTCGGGCAACACCGGCTCACCCGGCTAAGAAATGGAGATGAGCACCACCCACTAGAGTCGGACAGGACTGGACAGGGAAATCTTTACCTTTACTTTTATGGCATGGCTCCAGGCTACCTAAGAAACAGTCTCACCCCAATGGGATTGGCCTGCTCCACTCCTGCTGGCAGAAGAGCTGTGGTAGCCCAGTGGTTAGACTGCAGTACTGCAGGCTAATTCTGGTGACTGCTGACTGCCAGCAATTTGGCAGTTCATTGCCCACCAGCTCAAGGCTGACTCAGCCTTCCATTCTTCTGAGGTCAGTAAAATGAGGACCTACATTGTTGTGGGTAATAGGCTGTAAACTGCTTAGAGAGGGCATTAAAGCACTATGAAGCAGTATATAAGTCTAAGTGCTATTACTATTGCTACTGAATTGGATGCAAACCAGCAACCGGTGCAGCTTGTGTAACAGTGGTGTTATATGGGCCACACTAGGAGTCCTTAGAATTGTCCTGGCCTTTTGTCAATCCTATCTGGATGAATATGGTGTTGAAGTGGTAGTATCACCATTTGCTTTCATTGTGTTTCAGCATGGAGTTATACCAGATTCAAAGAATGAATTATTAGCAAGGCTTGCTGCTTGGCACCAACAACCACAAATTGGCAAGCAGAGCGGCCATGCTTGTTTGGGACACGGAGTGTGCCTTTTTGGTGGTGGCACTTCTCTCTAGAATGACCAGTGTTTCCAGTCTCGAACACTTTAATGCTGGCTGGGGAATTGTGGGAGTTGAATTCTACACATCTTGAAGTTGTCAAGGTTGAGAAACACTGCTCTAGAGAACCATACTGTTCTCACCTTATTAACTTTCTCTAAACTGTTAAAAGCAAACAGACATTACCTTCAAAATTTTTCACAGCAGATACTGTAGGTATTTTAGTCTTTCTGGTTCAGAGAGGAAAGATGCTTATGCATCTTTTACACATGGTTTATTCAATCATCCAGGTCATGATTGTCCCAAAGATGCTTTTTCTAAAAGGCAACTAGACTTTCTTGTTTTTTCTTTGTAAATGTTTCACTTCTCATCCAAGAAGCTTCTTCAGTTCTAACTGACTGGAAGGGAATGGAAAGAGTTATAAATTTATAATTTATTTATTTTTTTGGAAAAGCATCTTTGGTTTAAGGAGAAATGTACCCTGGAAGGAAATCTTATATCCTGGAGTAAAATAATATGAGCAGACATAAAAGAAGGTGTTCCAGAAATAACTTCCACCACATTCAGGTGGTATAAAGCTGTACAGCAGCCATCATATCAATTTACTATGTGAAATGACTCTTGTCTTGTCTGTGGCTAGATGTGGGATATAAACCCAGTCCGTGTGGGTTGCAAACAATAGTTTGTTTATATTTATTGGTTTAAGCCAATTAATATGCTATGCAATCCTGAATCATTCGGGATGGTTATACATACATAGATGGACATGTAACATAAAATTCTAAAAGAGTCAGGTATGAATATATGCTCCAAGTCTCGTCCTAAATTACAGCAGTGAGGGGGCCTCCTGCAGAAGAAGCAGAATCGTCTTTTAATTGGCACGCAAACAGACAAAATGATTGTGATTTAATTTATGGCTTAGTGTGGTTTGCAAAGCTGGCCAACTTAAAAAATTCATTTAATAATGATTGAGATCTATGGCACAGCACAGTATGGACTCCAGTCTCTGTGGTGCTATCCTTCTCATTTTTGGATCTAGAACAGCTGTGCATGATGAGTGGAGGCAGGATTACGCAAGCTTCCTTGAAAGCTTAGCTTTAGGTTTTAGCTGTAGAGTGTTAAGCTTTCAAGGTTATGTCATGTGGCTCCCTATTGTCTCCTCCAATGAGGACTTTTGAGGTCCAGTTTGTTGTGGAGATATTCAGTAGCCCAAATTCACAAATGTGAATAAACCATGTGTAAACAGTAGTAAGTGGGAAAGACCTTAGGAGAGGGGGCAAAGAGATGCTGCCTAGGAAATAGTCAAATAAGAGAGGCCATAGCCCATGACTAATGGGTAGAGTAAGAAACCCTCCCTAGTTTCTCAGGCTATAAAGCGATGGTGGGAGATTTGTACTTTCAGACTAGCAAGATACGGTTAATGTAGTCTCATAATAAAATAGAATTAGATTTGGTTGTATTTCCTGCCTGGTCTACCTGGGCAGGCTGGCATCACTCTTGCAAGCCTTGCCCCGTCTTCCAAGATCTCCCCCACATACCATTATAGCATGGCTCCAAGAAAGGACCTATCATTAAAAATTAACATTAAGGAAAAAAGTGTTCAGACAGGGAATTCATTTTTTATTTAAGCATGAGTTAAGACTAGTGTTTTAATGCAAAAAAAATTAATCCGCTCTCAATAATGTTGTTGTTAGTTGCGAAGTCGTATCCAACCCATCGCAACCCCATGGGCAACGTTCCTCCAGGCCTTCCTGTCTTCTACCATCTTCTGGAGTCCATTTAAGCTCACGCCTACTGCTTCAGTGACTCCATCCAGCCACCTCATTCTTTGTCGTCCCCTTCTTCTATTGCCCTCAATCTTTCCCAGCATTGGGCTCTTCTCCAGTGAGTCCTTCCTTCTCATTAGGTGGCCAAAGTACTTGAGTTTCAACTTCAGGATCTGGCCTTCTAAAGAGCAGTCAGGGTTGATCTCCTCTAGGACTGACCGGTTTGATCGCTTTCCAGTCCAGGGGACTCGCAGGAGTGTTCTCCAGCACCATAGTTCAAAGGCCTCAATTCTTTGGTGCTCATCAATAATATCCCCTGTCAATATTTCAGTAGCATCAATTAGTAAAAAGAATAAAGGGGGGGGGACCTGGTAAAGCGACCGAGCTTCCGCTGCCCATCCTCCGTAGCATGGCAGCCTGGCTCGGGAGGGGAGTGAAAGCGAAGAGGCAGGCAGGCAGTTGGGTCATTGAAAGGGCAGGGAGAAGTTGCCAAGAAGGGAGTGGCCTGACTGTAGGGTCCTTGAGGTAAGCAGGTGCAGAGTGCAGTGTGGGGCAGCTCCATCCCCCGCCTTGCCTCACCTCATGGTGGCGGCACCGGTGCGACGCACTTTCTCCTGCACCGTTGTGATTGCGAGTAACCAGATGTTGGGATGGAGTGGGTGGGTGGCCACAAAGTCAGACATCCCCCGAAAATAAGCCCTACTGGGACTTTTGGTAAAAAAAAACAATAAATATATAAGACCGGGTCTTATTTTCAGGGAAACATGGTATATACATATACATAACATACATACATATATATAATTGGACACACTCCACCAATGGTTCATGCATTGCATTCAACAAACTGGTGCTTCTGTAATATTTCAATAATCCATGAGGATTCCGTGGAACAGCTTTGTACAACTAAGTTTGCAGGTGGGTGGGATTCTGGCTCTCTTAACTGGCTATTGGTCATGTATTGGCAATTCTGGCAGGAGAGAATGGAAGGTGAAGTCTCAAACAACTGGAATACCCTATGTTAGGGAAGGCTGACCTTTAGAAACAGGACTGATATAAATTAGGAGCAGATAACAGAAGGAAAAATACCTTAAACTAAGACAAATGACCTTCCCTTGATCTAGAGTCACATCCAACAATTCTCACATTGCTTTGTAGTTTAGACAAAATTTATCTATTTTGCTCTGTTTCTTCTCTAGATGGCAGAGAGCAAAAGCAAAACGAGAAATTATGTGATTTCTCAGAAGAAGTTTAAGGTCTAAAATGTTGAATAAATCCCCATCATTTTCTGTCTGCCTGAAAATAATTTGTCTTCAGATGTAGTTTGGGAGCTTCTGTATTTGGTGTGACTTCCTCCCATCTCCAAAATGATGGATAGATGGGTGAATGAATGATAGGGGAATACTCCAATCTCCCATCCATCCATCCATCCATCCATCCATCCATCCTTTTCCTGTGGAATAATTACAGAAAGAAAGCATGAAAGCTGCAAAATCCTCCAGAAGTAATTATTGGCCTGCAATTTTAGCATGATGGAAAAATGATGAATTGCAGGGGGAAGTATCGTATTAACTTCCCTTTATTAAATTAATTGAATTAAGTTGAAGCAAAATTAATTTTTGTACGTTGGCTTTGCTTACGGGTTGGATTGTGGTTTCTGGCATGTCTTCCAAAAAGCAGCCCTTCCCAAAAAGGAAGATTGCACATTGTACTCCAAAGTGGTTGGCTTGGCTTTCAGTGGCATCTCCTTTGTTCTGTGGGAGGAAATTGTTGTTTGGATCCAACAAAAGGCGAATCTCTCCTTCTGCAGCTTGTAGTGGTTAACAGAGACAAGGGAATGTGTGTGTGTGGTTTTTTTTTTAGGTGGCCACGATGTCTCTGAAATCACTCGTTTCCTTCCTCCCGTATTAGCAAACGGAAGTCATTCAGTCCAATGTGGGGAAAAAAATCACTGAATTTGTTGGATAAGGAGACCACTAAGGCAATCTCTGCTCATCATCTCTGGTCTTGACGTCAGAAGAGTGTTCTTGAGGTACCAATGCGTCTCTACACGGAGAACAGTTGCAGATGAGATGCTAGCGGTGGCACGAACAGCCTGTAACTCCCTTAAAGACTATATAAAAAAGAAACAATGGACATTTCTACATTGATATTATACCCATATGTCCCAAAAAATGTTGAAAGAAAGAGAATATCCTGGCACAACCCTGTATTATGCTGAAAGAACGACATAAACCACCATTTCCTGATTCGCAAAGCACTGGGTTTCTCAACGTTAGCAAATTTAAGATGTCTGGAGTTAAGCTTCCCAGCATGCTGACTAGAGGATTCTGGGAACTGAAGTCCAGACATTGTAAATTTGCCAAAGTTGAGAAACACTGGTACATTCCTACAACGGAGAAATGGTTACAAAAACTGATGGAGCTAGCAGAGATGGCGAAATTGACGGTACTGATTAAAGGAAAAAAAAAATACAGATACTTTTATTGCCATGTGGAAACGGCTTCTAGATTTTGTGTTTGAGGTGGGGAAAAAATGAAATTTTGATTGTGGGCTTTAGCAATTAGATAGATTTGATGTTACTGAAATGGCTAGTTTATATTATTTTGTAAAAGTAAAAAGTCGAGGTTTGAAGTTGATACTCTATTGCCCCAAAGGAAGTTGGAAGTCAATGCCTTCCCCCCCCCTTTTTTTCCCTCCCTTACCTCACTTCTATACTCCCTTTTTCCTTCCCCATCTTTTCCACTATTTACTTTGTATTTTGATTGTATCAAAGATGATTAGGGGATTGGAGGCTAAAACATACAAAGAATGGTTGCTGGAATTGGGTATGTCTAGTTTAATGAAGAGAAGGACGAGGGGGGACATGATAGCAGTGTTCCAATATCTCAGGGGCTGCCCCAAAGAAGAGGGAGTCAAGCTATTGTCCAAAGCACCTGAAGGCAGGATGAGAAGCAACGGGTGGAAACTAAGCAAGGAGAGAAGCAACCTAGAACTAAGGAGAAATTTCCTGACAGTTAGAACAATTAACCAGTGGAACAACCTGCCTCCAGAAGCGGTGAATGCTCCAACACTGGAAGTTTTTAAGAAGAGACTGGACAGCCATTTGTCTGAAATGGTGTAGGGTTCCTGCCTGAGCAGGGGGTTGGACTCGATGACCTACAAGGTCCCTTCCAACTTTATTATTATTATTATTATTATTATTATTATTATTATTATTATTATTATTATTATTATTATTATTATTATTATTATTATTATTATTATTATTATTATTATTATTATTATTATTATTATAAACTAATAAATAGGGACAATTTACACCATGCAAGGAAAAAAAAATAAAAACCAACAAAATAAAACACAAATTTCTTATAGACGTTTTAACTTATTAAACTATAACGCTACCCGAAACTTCTTTTCTCTGCCTCCATTTTCAAGCATTTACAAAAGCCCAGGGGTCATACGATTACCTTTTGCAACCTTCTGACAAGCAAAGTCAACCAGGAAGCCAGATTGATTTAACAACATCATTTCAATCCAGAATATATCATTTGAATAAATCCATTTTATAGGATCACATGCAAGATGCCCTTAGTATTGGTCTTAGCTTGAAATAAGAATTTCTCTGACTCCTGCTCAAACAATAAAAGGATTTGGTAGTCTTTTGTCATTGCCAGGGTGAAATGTTCCAAAGAGAAAGGTACAGTATTAATGGGATTTCTTATAAGCAGAAACAAGCCAGTCTGATGTTAATTTGAAGTGAGCTTTCTGAAAGGAACACAATGTAATTTTTATAAGCACTGGAGGAAAGTCTCACTAGATTCCCTATGATAGTTAATTAAAAATGTCTATTTTGGGTGGTCCTGGTAGGTGGCCATAGCCTCAGCTGGCTTTCATCTACAGCTTTGCTGTGAAAGCTTTCAACTATCTTATCACTCTCCAAATGCTTATCTCACAACCAGGTTCTTTCTATTCTCCCCTAGACTTAACTGGGTAATGTAGAAGTTCCATGATTGGGAACCTATGGCCTTTCAGACGTTCCTGGACTATAACTATAATAAATTCAGCTGGTATGGTCAATGGTAAGACCCTGGGAATTAATGTTTAGCAACCTCTGGCAAGACCTCCATCTTTGAGCTGGTCACACAGAACATATTTTGGGAAGCAAAGGGTAGCATAGGAGATGGGTGGGATCCAGAGGTCTCCTGGGCTGAATCCTTATTCCCTTGCGGTGAGTCAGTTAGAAGGATCATACTTCCCTCTGGGAAGACTGGAACATGGCAGTGTCGTAGGATTCCAGCATAAACAATATGAATCTAGCTTCCCCATTGACATTGCTTGTTGGAAGGTCGCAAAAGGAGATTACATGACCTGGGGACACAGAAAACATCATAAACATGAGTCAGTTGCCAAGTGTCTGAATTTTGATCACGTGACTGTGGGGATGCTGAAATGGTCGTAAATGTGAAAAATGGTCATAAGTCATTTTTTCCACTGCCGTTGTAACTTTGAACGGTCACTAAATGAACTGTTGTAAGTCGAGGATTACCTGTATACAGGTAAATATTTCTTAAAAGGTCATACTGCTATAGGATTCTGACAATTAAACCCAGAACCTGCACGGGTGCCCTCAATGTCACACTTAATCAGATCATCCTTTTCATCAAGCAGATGGTCATGTGACTTTGTGGTGTTTGTTATTGAAATAATTTTTGTAAATGTCAGCTGGGGAAGAGAAAGAAAAAAGTGCAGAGTTAAAAAGTGTATCTGATTTAAAAAGAAATCTGGATCTTGTCAAAATCTTATTAATTGATTTCAAAAGACAAGTTAAAGAGACCTGAAGATAACTCATAGGAAAATTAATATTCTTTCAACAGATGTGTTCCATGTTCATTTTTTATGGATGGGCATCCTGTGTTTCTAAACCACTGTAATACAGGTCAACTGCACATCAAATGTGATCAGAAATGCCCATTATTAATTCTGAGTCTAGTGAATACTTTTCGGGTCTATAATCAGTTTCATGCTTTCATAAGTGGACTTCTAAAGAAGGATTTTGCTCCAAGAGCCCCTTCTGCAACATCTGTGCAACATGTGCAAAAGTAAAATGAGTGATTGGTCCATGCCTTCCACTGCAGGAAGTAATAACCTTGTCAAGATGCGGTAATAACATCACAAAAGCTAATCAACACTGTTACGCTATCCAAACAATATAATTCCTCCCCTTCCCCATCTGAGCTCAACTTGCTTGTCACGCTGTACACAATTTCATCAGTAGATATGATGGCAAATAGACTAGGCAGGTATTCATTAGCAAGACATTATCAACAAATAATATGCTTTGATGCATCCAACAATACATCTTATTTATATTCTGCATACTTATGACAATACCCATGTCCTGAATTTGGCTTAATACGCAAAAAGGCAGCATACTACAAATGCTTTGTAAAGCTAAAGACCCAAAGTTACTCTTAAATGAAGCTCAACTCTTCGTGCCATACATTTTAGTAAAGGTAAAGACTCAAAGTTACTCTTGAATGAAGCTCAACTCTTGGTATCATAAGTACAAGAAGCAATGGATGGAAAATAATCAAGGAGAGAAGCAATCTAGAACTAAGGAGAAATTTCTTAGCAATGAGAATAATTAATCAGTGGAATGGCTTACCTCCAGAAGTTGTGAGTGCTCCATCACTGGAGGTTTTTAAGAAGAGATTGGATAGCCACTTGTCTGGAATAGTATAGGACCTCCTGCTTGAGCAGGGGGTTGGACCAGAAGACCTTCCAACTCTGTTATTCTGTTAATTGTTCAATAAAGTTAAGGACTCAAAATCATTTTTGAATGAAACTTAGCTCCTGGTGATCGCATTTCTGTACCCTTAGCAACATGATAGGTGGCTTGCTGTGGCCACTTTGGGAGATTTTTTTTCCAAATGTAGCTGACAATGTTCAGATTTCCTGCTAATCTTCCATCCAAGTTCTAACCAAGGCTCTCCATGCTTAGTTTCCAAGATCAGCTAAGTTCTGCTACATGCTGCTATGTGCTGAAGGAAGTACATCTGCATGTGGAAGTTTAAGCACTCCTGGCAAAAGAAAAATATATGTTTAATCAACTAATTCCTAAATGAATAGAAGCGATACTACTTCTACATAGCAGAAGGTAAACAGGACATCTCCTTTTTAATGTGCAATTGTTTACAGATTTAAACTAAGAAGACAACGACTATGATAGCTATAGCAGTTTGGGATCACTTTTAGATTGTATTGTGTAACTTCTCCTTTAGCAGAAATAACAACTTCCATATTTTCCTTAACCTGTTCAGAGTCTTTCTAGTCTTGCTTTGCAGAAACTTTGTACTTTGTAGAGGTCAGCTTTGGTTCCTGTACGGATTTGTGGAAAGAAATTTGATCAGGATGCCTAAACCTTTGCATGCATCTACATTTTATAACTCTTTTCAATTAGGCTTACAAAAGTGTTACAGTGTGATGGGGTTCATTTTTGAATTGAGGTTGTGTCTTTGCAAAAATGGACACAGAAGAACAGGAGAAAAAAGGCTTTTATGCTTATTACTATATAAGTTATTTACAACAGGTGTTTACAACAGGTCTAAACAGGGTATCCTTCCAGATCTCCCTTCAAGCAATTCTTTCAAGCTGTCTCTCCTGCTTTCTCCCCCTTCCTCTCCATCTCCTCCCCCTCTTTTGGGACTTGACCAGAGAGTGTATGAAAAGAAAGGAAAGGGGTGGGATTACTGGAGAATGTCCTTCAACTTATCTGAACACCATTTACTTCTCCATTGGAGAAATGAACCTTCCTTGGGGTCTTCTGCCCAGTTTTCCCCCCAAACCAGGCCTTCTTTACCAACTACCAACAGGAGGAAATTGGCTGACTATCTGCAATCAGCCAGGTCCCTCCTTCCTAGTCTTGATCCTTGCATGGAGCTTTTGTCCCTCTGTATCTTCACTTCTTCGAAGAAAGCCATCCCCTGGACCATTCTTCTCCTCTCCAAGCACCAACAACTGCTCTGTACACTTAATTTCTCTCTCAAATGTCTCTCCAATTACTCTATTCCCTCTGGATAGTCTTTCTTCTTCTTCTCCTTCTCCTTCTCCTTCTCCTCCTCCTCCTCCTCCTCCTCCTCCTCCTCCTCCTCCTCCTCCTTCTTCTTCTTCTTCTTCTTCCTCCTCCTCCTCCTCCTCCTTTTCCTCCTCCTCCTCTTCCTCTTCCTCTCCCTACAATTTTTAGTTAGACAGGTAGCATGTCCCACAGCAATTGAGGATGAGGGTGTCCCCCCCCAGGTCCTAGTTCCCATCAACTCTCTACCTCACTGCTGATTCAAAACATCTGCAATACTCTGGTGATCTTCTAGCTTTTGGCTTCGATTATGTTAGTGCCGATGCTATGCTTCTCTAATAAAGATTCTTTAAGGTAAACAATGCCTGGAAGTTCTTTGAAGAGTTTCATCTGTCGGAACCATGACAGATAACTTCTAAGTGCTTTGGTCCATGTTTCCTACAATTCCTCTTTTGCCTAGGCATAACGAATCCTGTAGTCCAAGACATTTGGAAGGTGCTGTGTCCAAAAAAGCTAATTTAGGAAGACCTTGTTCTTTAAACTCTTTTATGTGTTCTTATGTGTTTATGTGTTCTTCATGGTAGACAGTGTCAATGGATAGAAATGACAAGGGAGGTTAGCCCAGAATTGGAAAGTTTATCACTAAGAAATTGCTACAGGACAGGTATACAAGGAACTGTCAGTTGCTGTCAGCATTGGCTCCTTCAGGGAATAAAATTACATAAAAATGTGGATATCTCATTCAAGATTGCCAGATCACTTAATAGTTTTTGATTCACACCTACCTATATTCTGTGGACATACAATCCAGGGTTATTTTGCAACATATGTACAAACAACTGAGAAGATTTCTAAAATGTTCATTAGGAAAACAAATGTTTTTTTCTTAAAAAAAAATAATCCCCATTTAGCAATGGAGATACTAGAAGTCCTTCCACTTAATTGATGTTGAATCCTTCTTGCTTTCACATCTGAAATGCATTAAAGAATTATTTATTCAAATGTGGTCTGCCCAGTAAAATATAAGATTTAAGCCACAGCATTTTGATCCATGCAGTTTCACAATCTATCATCACTATGTCGCTATATACCGAGTGCCCAAGGGGAGAATATTTTCTCTCACATGGAATTGTGAGTGTCATGCCAGGGTTTTGTTCCACAGTTTATATTCACACTTGATTTGCTACTTAGACATTTATATTTATGTGGTTTTGTCTGCTCCTGTTAGACTATGATAAAAGAGTACATTGAAGGGAAAATATCAGATAGGTTGCTCATAGATCTGCATGAGTTACTTGTTCCTTTTTTTGGCACTGAATTCTACCATACCGCTCAGCCAGGTGGGCACTACCTACCTGACTTTAATTGATCTCAGAAATGTCAGAAGGATTACAGATGGTTTGAACTTAGATAAGAGACAGCAACAAAATACTAATACAGCAGGTTAGATTGGGAAAGTTAAAGATTTAAAGCAGGGCTTTTCAACCAGTGGTACGGGTACCACCTGTGATACATTGGCACCTGGCAGGTGGTACGCGACCATCCTAGAAAAGTGGTAGCGGGGAAGGGAAATGAGCTGAACCGGTGGCAGCACTGCACAAGCCTGAGCGAGAGATGGCTGGAGATGCAGGGCTGTCAGGGCTCCAGGAAGCACCAGGATCAGCACCAGGCTCCAGCTGGAGCTCGGCGCTGATCATGGTGCTTCTGCTGAGCCCAGAAGAAGCGCCAGGATCAGCTGGAATGTTGCAGCATCTCCAGGGTCTTGTGATTTACATTCAGATGCTTGGCAACTGATTCATATTTATGATGGTCATAGTGTCCCAGGGTCTTGTGAAGTGACCAAAACCTGCTGCAACCCCCCAGCAGATGGGCGGAATAAAAACCAAACACCCCCCACCCCCGCTGCCAATCCTCAACAGAAATGCTCACAACAATGAAAACCTCGGACAGGAGGAAGAGCGCCGCAGGCAGGTGTCTTGCTCGGCTGTGCCTTGGGGGGCACTTTTTTCAGTGCCATTGTAACTTCGAACAGTCACTAAGCGAACTGTTGTAAGTCGAGTACTACCTGTACTTTATTGCTTTTTTGGGGGGGGTCATCAAGTTTTTGAGACCTTGCTAGGTGACTGGGGGTACTCGGATGTTTCTATATCCTAAAAGTGGTACAATGGGTGAAAAGATTGAAAAGCCCTGCTGTAAAGCACCCTTTCTAAGACCATCGTAACTTTGATCGGTCATTAAATGACCAGTCATAAGTCAACAACTACCTGTACTACCAAGGAAAATTACAGGGATGTGTCCTCGAAGTCACCAAGAGTTGAACCTGATTGAAAAGTAACTTGACTATTTTACACAACTGTACCAGCCTACAAAATTTCCTATCTAAATATGAGATAGCATGTCAGCCCCCAGTTGGTGGACCAGACCAGGAAATGAAGCCGACAGAAAAGCTAAAACTAATTTTATTGAGATTGGCTATAACAACAGAGTTTTGCGTGTCTGATTGTGCTGCACTTCCTCCTCCTTCTTGTAGTTTAATGAATTAGGGAGATGTCTATCTGAATTGCTTCCAGATACTATCTGGACATTTCAGAACTTTAAAACATTTTTAGCTTGACATGCTAAAACAAGTGTGAAACCAGCTTGACAAAAGTGTGAAAAAAGGTAACAAGTCACTTTTTTCAATGCTTCAAATGGTCAATAATCAAACTTCCTCCTCCTCCTCTACTTCTACTTCTACTATTTCTACTTCTATTTCTTCTTCTACTTCTTCTACTGCTATTTCTTCTTCTACTTCTATTTCTTCTTCTATTTCTACTTCTACTTCTACTTCTTCTACTTCTACTTCTACTTCTACTTCTACTTCTACTTCTACTTCTACTTCTACTTCTACTTCTACTACTTCTATTTCTACTTCTACTTCTTCTACTTCTACTTCTACTTCTACTTCTACTTCTACTTCTTCTACTTCTATTTCTTCTTCTATTTCTATTTCTACTTCTACTCCTATTTTTAACTTCTATTGCTTCTACTTCTACTTCTACTTCTATTTCTACTTCTATTTCTACTTCTACTTCTTCTATTTTTACTTCTATTGCTTCTACTTCTACTTCTACTTCTATTTCTACCTCTATTTCTACTTCTATTTCTACTTCTACTTCTACTTCTTCTACTTCTACTTCTACTTCTACTTCTTCTTCTTCTTCTTCTTCTTCTTCTTCTACTTCTACTTCTACTTCTACTTCTTCTATTTCTTCTTCTACTTCTATTTCTACTTCTACTTCTTCTATTTTTACTTCTATTGCTTCTATTTCTACTTCTACTTTGTTTTTTTCTCACTGCAGCTATGGAGGCTGATGGGACCAAGACCCAGTTTTAGAATCCACCCCTTTGAGGGTGGTATTTTCCCTCCAGTGTTTGAATGGAGAATCCAAGCAGGAACCCACAATTTCAGCAAAAGGGAATAATGGTTCAACCTGTGGTCCAGCAGAGTCACAATCGCAGTTAGTTGACATCGACCACCACACGGAATGCAAAGATCAAAAATATAACCAGCAGTCAGAGCTGGCTGACTGAAGCAAGAGTCTTACTCAATACCAGAGTTTTTAAATGATTGCCAGATTTCTTCGCTTTCCCCCCTCCTTTTTGGTCTGGTTTATAAAGCTCACTACGCTCAGAACAGATAGGAGAAGTAGATGGCACAACATTTCTCATCAGCAATAATTGTGTCTGTCGTTTCATGCAAACCAACCAGCAGATTCCAAAGTTAGAAAAATTCTTTTTTACCAGGCAGTATTCCAAGCAAAAAGAGAGCCCTTTTTTGGCATCTAGCAGTTGGTGAGAACATTGTGAGGTTTGTAAATGGAGCCTATAATTTGACGATAGACACGAATCAGTGCTTGGACAGACATTATTGAAAAAGCTTTGTAGAGAGAGATACAGACTGAGAGAAAATGTTCTCTCTGGTTTTCTGTGCCCGTTTCTCAGAAGGTAGACGGAGCTCTTCACCAGTGTGCAATTTTCTTGTATGCAGCACCTACAGGCCAGCTATTGTTGTTCTCAGGTTTGTCTTATGGGAACAGCTACATAAAGTGAGAATAAAGGAGCCCAGAATGGATTACAGGTAATTCTCAACTTACAACTGGTCGCTGAGCAATCATTTGAAGTTGTGATGGACCTCCCAGGGACATTTACAACCCATTTCCAAAGCCACCTTCCCCCCTCTTCCCCCCCCATTGTGGTCATGTGATTACATTTCAGGTTCTCAGCAACTGGCCCCCCATGTATGGCTGTTTGCACTGTCCCATGGTCACATGACCATGTTTTATGATATATATATATTTTGCTGAAAACTAACATTTACTTCCAAGTTTGTTTGTTTTTGGCAAACCAGCCCATAGCAAACAATTGGTTCACTTAATGAGCCAAAAAGGGCATAAAATCATGTGGGTGATCCACTTTACAGCCATCATGTCATACGACCATAACGGGAAGACTCTGGGATGATCATAACTTAAAGATCACCTTCTAAAGAGAGATGATGGTTTCCCTCCATAAAAACTCACGCAAGGAGGACATGAGCTCAACAGAAAATGATTTGCCATGTGAAAGATCTCAAACTTATGTTTCTCCCTATATTTATTTGTTTTTTATATGTTATAGATCAGTGGTGGCGAACCTATGGCACGGGTGCCAGAGGTGGCACTCAGAGCCCTCTCTGTGGGCACGCGCGCCATCGCCCCAGTCCTAGGCCTTCAGCTGGGTTTTATAAAACCTTTTCGCTTTAGGTCTCCACCGCCGTGTACAAAAAAAAAGGTTCAATCAATCAGTCAATTTCAACTTCTCGCGGGGAAAAAAAAGATCTTGCAAAGTTGGAATTGATTGATTGAATTTTTTAGTCCCACCCAGTCTGCCGTTACCACCGCAGCCATGCCCACCCAATGGGCCACACACCCCTAATTGGCCACACCCAGCCAATGGGCCACACCCACCCAGCACCCAACGATGCATAAGTGGGTTTTGGGTTGCAGTTTGGGCACTTGGTCTCTAAAAGGTTCGCCATCACTGTTATATATGTTATATTTATATGTTATATATATATATAACATATGTATTTATATGTTACTTATATGTAAAGGTATAGGTCTATACATATGTTGTATATAGTATGTGTATAGTATGTTAAAATGTGTGTCATGTATGTGTACACTTTGAGAGCACGCAACTAAATTTCATTTTTAATGTGTGCCATTGTGCCCAAAGTAAAAAATGACAATAAAGGTTAGCTACCTATAGCGTGAAACCTAGAGCAGCTTACTTACAGAATAACAGAGTTGGAAGGGACAAAACAGTACAGAACATCATTAGAGCTGGAAGGGATCATAGAGGTCTTCTAGTCCAACCCCCTGCTTAAGCAGGATAATCTACACCAGGGGTCCCCAAACTATGGTCCATGGCCTAGGACCGGGCGGTGGGCTCTTGGCCAGCAGGCTGTGGAAATGGCTGGCTGGTGCACGCCATGTGTGGGCTTGCATTTCCCTCCCCCACTTGCACTAGTGTTTGCGGCCCTGTTTGCGAATGCGTGTGGGTGCGAACAGGAATGCTAGCATGGGGCAGGTGTCTGCAGCCCATTTGCACATGTGCTGGTAGCCCAGGTGGTTTGCGCAGGCCATTTGTACAAGTGTGAAAAGGCTGCTAGCTGCTGTGGGGGTGTGTGGCCATTTGTGCATACGCACGTGCCAGTATGTGCCGCATGCGCAAACGGGGCTGCTAATGCCGTGCCATTGTCCGTGCACATGCACACACACCAATTTTGAAGCTGCTCTCCTTCCCTCCAGTCCTCAAGCCCGGAAAGGTTGGAGACCCCTGCTCTACACCATTCCAGAGCAATGGCTGTCCACTCACCTCTTAAAAGCCTCCAGTGATGGAGCACCTACAGCCTCTGGAGGCAAGCCGTTCCACTGGTTGATGGTTGATTGTTCTCACTGTCAAGAAATTTCTCCTTAGTTCTAGGTTGCTTCTCTCCTTGGTTAGTCTTGGATGTCTTCTAGAGTAAATAACAAATAAACAGCCCAAAAGATATATCACCAAAGGAAAAGGAAAATAAAGCAAACTTGGCAGTAACTTAAATGTTACTATTTTTTTTTAATGACTAGTTGGATAGAAAAGTTCAAGGAGAAGAGAAGCCAATTAAGCACTTCCTTTTTTTCCCCATAGGAAACCTGGGTTGTTTAGATAACTTGCCGACTAGGTTAAGATTCCTGCCATTTTTCCATGTGGTGTTCCACAAAAATAATTACCATGAATACACCCTGTACCCTGTAACAATCAGTCCTAAATTGTATTTATTTGTTATAAGTGTATTTACTTGCACCTTGTGCTTTCTCCTGAGAAAGCTCAGATTGGAGTACAACCCAAGCAGTAAAACAATAGATGATAAAGACAGTTGGATAAAACAGTCAATAAATATCATCGTCCACTGTACAACAAGACAAGAAAAAGCAATAACAGTTACATAAAAACGTGGGATAAGTGTCCTCTACGAGGGGATTGGGTTTTTGGGCAAATGATGCCCTTCAAATGTTTGGTTAGACGGTCTTCATTTAAAACAAAGCAGCAAGAGAACCAGATAGACTTCCCCATGAGAAGAACTCCATCATCCTGTCCAAATTACCCAGCAGGGCTTAATTTCAGCAACTGCTCTCTGAGCCAGACTTATTGTAGATCCAAATGCAGTGCCTTCAGAACTGACTATCACCTGTGTTATGTGATGTTAGAGAAAGTAACTTGTAAGTTTGCATCCTAAATCAGTCGTGAAATTATCAGAGTATGGATCACTGAAGAGGCCTACCCTTGACCAGGAAAGTCACAGTTGGCCATCAACTGATAATAATAATAATAATAATAATAATAATAATAATAATAATAATAATAATAATAATAATAATAATAATAATAATAATAATAATAATAATAATANTCTCTCCTTGATTAGTTTCCACCCGTTGCTTCTTGTCCTGCCTTCAGGCGCTTTGGAGAATAGCTTGATTCCCTCTTCTTTATGGCAACCCCTGAGATATTGGAACACTGCTATCATGTCCCCCCTCGTCCTTCTCTTCATTAAACTAGACATACCCAATTCCAGCAGCCGTTCCTTATATGCTTTAGCCTCCAGTCCCTTAATCATCTTTGTTGATGTAAGGGCAGATGCCATCCTTTGCCACTGACACAAATGCCAGTCAATTCTTGCAGAGTTTTCAGTGGGCACATCCACTAAGCGTATATGAAATGCTTGCACCGTTGTGAGAGGACAACATCTGTCTGTCCAATCCATTTTACAAAACCAAGTTGACACAGACAGGAACCCAGACACGAAAAGCAGGCAAAGAGTCAAGTCCCAAGACCCCAACTGAAATGGCAGGGACTCTAAGGATCCCTGGGCTGCGTTCTCGCCCTTTGCCCAAGCTTCTCAGCTCTGAAGATTTTGCTCCACTTCTGCAGGAGCTAATTCTTCCAAGGGAAGTGGGTTGGAACTTAATTAATTCAGGACTCTTGCATGGCAAAATACAACGGCCTTTTGCGAAGGCCGTATTAACCTCAATCTTCTGCACCAACCAGGCTTGGTAATTGAATCAATGTACAGTAAGAGAAGTTCAGCGCAAAAGTCTGGTTCCAGGTTAGATGGGAAACAGATGTTCAGCGGCTCTTCTTTCCTTCTCCCCCCCTGCCAAAGGCAAAAAGAGAGGACTTCCAGTATAGATTCAAAGGGTTGGCGAGTAGCAGGAGAAGAAATGGCAGGAGACTTTTGGCTTCTCAAACAATGGAGGGCTTATATTTCTGAAAACCATGCATCAATTTCCCCAGAGCTCATGGCGGTGAGGTTAAAAGAGACGGCTGGATGTGGGTCTGGAGGGGAGGGAGGTCTTCAGAACCGCTGGGCGGCAGTATTAAAGCGATTTTTTTTCAGTTTTAAGGCAAATATGCTCTGTGAGAATCATTAGAGTTCAATGTGGAGGAGGCATGACTTACAGATAGTCCTTGATTTACAACCACAATTGACCCCAACATTTCCACTGCTAAGCAAGATAGTTGTTAAGTGAGTTTTGCCTCATTTCATGACCTTTCTGGCCACAGTTGTTAAGTGAATCACTGCAGTTGTTAAGGGAGTAACCTAGTTGCTAAGTGAATTTGGCTTTCCCATTAGCTTTGCTAGTCAGAAGGTCGCAAAAGGTGATCACATGACCCCCGGACACTGCAACTGTCATAAATATGAACCAGTTACCACTGATCACGTGACCCTGGGGATGCTGCAACGGTCATAAGTGTGAAAAATGGCCATAAGTCACTTTTTTCAGTGCCATTGTAACTTTGAATGGTTACTGTGGTGGCGCAGTGGTTAGAATGCAGTGTTGCAGGCTAATTTTGCTGACTGCCAATTGCCAGCAGTTTGGCAGTTCGATCCTGACCGGTTCAAGGTTGACTCAGCCTTCCATCCTTCTGAGGTCAGTAAAATGAGGACCCAGATTGTTGGGGGCAAATATGCTGACTCTGTAAACCGCTTAGAGAGGGCTGTAAAATCACTGTAAAGTGGTATATAAATCTAAGTGCTATTGCTATTAAAAAAATGGCTGTAAGTCAAGGACTTCCTGTATTTGGGAGACTTAGATGATGTTTCCCTCCATTACATTGGCGTTAAACTTTTGCTACAATTAAATGCAATTAAAATGTCTGTTCTCACCTGATATATTCAGTCAGCGTCCCCTTGGGTCACTTTACGGTCGCAACACGATAAGAATACCTGGAGTATTTTAGAGAGCTGACCTAGGATTTTCAGGTGATCTGTAGATAGCAGCAGCCTCCAGATGTGCATTCTGGATTAAGAGGATGTTCATAGGATAGATAGATAGATAGGACACATTTTCCAGAGAGGTCAGTAGACATGTTCATTTGGCATCTTAGAGAGAACTAAGTATACTAAAATTTTGTAAACTTGTATATCCTCTGATAACGCGGGTTTTGAGCCGCAAGAGTTTATACCACAATAAATCTGCTAGTCGTAAGCCACATATTTGAGATAACTGTCTAGTAAAACAATGATTAATACCATTTTGGTCAAAGTTTCTTTTCTGAGAAAGCTGATTTTACTTTTTCATTTGAATAACACAGACACAAAACCTCTCCAGGTATTATGCCATGTTGTTGTTGTTAGTTGCAAAGTCGTGTCCGACCCATCGCGACCCCATGGACAACGTTCCTCCAGGCCTTCCTGTCCTCTACCATATTCTGGAGTCCATTTAAGTTCACGCCTACTGCTTCAGTGACTCCATCCAGCCACCTCATTCTCTGTCGTCCCCTTCTTCTCTTGCCCTCAATCTTTCCCAGCATTATTAGGCTCTTCTCCAGTGAGTCCTTCCTTCTCATTAGGTGGCCAAAGTACTTGAGTTTTAACTTCAGGATCTGGCCTTCTAAGGAACAGTCAGGGTTGATCTCCTCTAGGACTGACCAGTTTGATCGCCATGTACTATGTACTAATAATTAATAAATATGTACTAATTTGGCTTAAGTAACAGCACAAGATTGTGCACTACATTTGTAAGAGATTTACTGAAAAAGGCAATTGATTTTTTAAAGTCATTTGTCCTGCAAAGATGCTGAGCAACTGATTCAATTAAACAATAGAAACCTGAGAATTTTTTTTAAAAAAGAAAGGCTTATAGAATACAGGTAGCCCTTGACTTATGACCAATCATTTAGTGACTGTTTGAAGTTATGACACACCTCCCCAGAGCTATGTACGACCATGAAGTTTGGATGGCTGCTCCCCCCCCTTGGTCATGTGATTGCATTTTTGGGCACTCGGCATCCAGCCTGAACTTTTAGGGTTGTTTTTTTAAATTACATTTATTTATTCAAAAAATTTATATAGTTTCCCAACTCACACACAGTGTCCTGCAGCCACTTGACAAGGATTTAGGATTTTTTTAAATTATTTTTTTGCTGGAACCCAGTATTTACTTTTGCTTTCTGACAAAAAATGCCTATTGGCTAAAATGGTTTTGCTGAATGAACATGGCATTTACTTCTCTTTGTTGTTGTTAATTGCGAAGTCGTGTCCGACCCATCGCGACCCCATGGACAACGTTCCTCCAGGTCTTCCTGTCCTCTACCATCTTCTGGAGTCCATTTAAGTTCACGCCTACTGCTTCAGTGACTCCATCCAGCCACCTCATTCTCTGTCGTCCCCTTCTTCTATTGCCTTCAGTCTTTCCCAGCATTAGACTCTTCTCCAGTGAGTCCTTCCTTCTCATTAGGTGGCCAAAGTATTTGAGTTTCAACTTCAAGATCTGGCCTTCTAAAGAGCAGTCGGGGTTGATCTCTTCTAGGGCTGACTGGTTTGCAAAAAAAGCTTGCAAAATTGGCCAGTCATGTGACTTGCTTAAAGACTGGCTGTAATTCCAGGCTCAATTACGGTTGTAAGTCAAGGACTACCTAAATCAGGGGTAGGCAACCTTGGCTCTTTTATGATTCGTGGACTTCAACTCCCAGAATTCCTGAGCCAGCCATGCTGAGGGGAAAGGGAGAGGTTTCCAAGCTGAGCCATGCTGGCTCAGGAATTCTGGGAGTTGAAGTCCACGAGTCATAAAAGAGCCAAGGTTGCCTACCCCTGACCTAAATAGACGACAAAGCTTGCTGTGCTGAGATTCTATGCATATGGACAATTATACTAGGGGGAGGGGGGCTTACTTCCAATTGATGTGAATGGGCAGATAACTGTAATGCATTTGCTTTATTGCATTAGAAGAGCTGAGGGAAGTTGGCAACATTCTCATGATGTTTACATGAAGAGGGCTGAAGTCGCTTTTGGGAGATTTGGGGAAGGTTGTTTTAAATTTAAGAAATGCATTCAGTCTGTCAGGCATAACTCATGTATCAACTAGTTTCCTGTCACAAATCAGGAAGAAAATGCGCTCCCCCAGTTCCATAATTTGCTGCCAATTTCTTTTCTTATAAAGAAACTGAACACAATGAGAAACAAAACATGAAAATCATAAGCTGAAAGGAAAAAAAAAAAACCCCAAAACCCTCACCACCAACTTTGCAACACCCCTCATAAAAACTGCACAAGGGAAAATAAAACAGCAGGCACACAGTTTTGGAAGACGTATCAGCTTTTGAAATCTTAACTAGAAGTACACATTTTATACTTCCATATGACATATTTAATGCCCTAAAGGCCTCTGTATAGGGGGAGATAAACCGTTAGGGATTATTTTGATAACAGAACTCAAAAAATAAAAAATAAAAAATGAAGAACAAACGTGAATAAAATATTTTTTCCAACAAATCTTTGGCATGCAGTTTTGAAGCGCTACAGCACTGACATCTGCATGTGTGTTGGAAGAGGCAGAGATGTCATTGCAAAAATTGTACCATGACCTCACAAAGCACATGAGACTGTTCTGGCTTGTACTAGTTGTCTACACCTTGGAGGCCACACATTAGTGAGAGCAATCACCCAATGGAACAACTTGCCTTCCAAAGTTGTGGGTGCTCATCACTGGAGGCTTTCAAAAAGAGACTGGACAACCATTTATCTGAAATAGTATCGGGTCTCCTGCTGGAGCAAGGGGTTGGACTAGAAGACCTCCAAGGTCCCTTCTAACTCTATTATTCCATGTTCTATGTTCTTCCAAAAAACCTTGCAAAGAACTGTAGAGGCTAGTCCAGTGATGGCGAACCTTTTAGACACCAAGTGCCCAAAAACCGCCCCACCCCCCCACTCCACCCCCACCCTGCCTGCCCACAGGACCACCTACCACCTTCACGGCCCACCGCAGATCACCCAGGTGGCCCTGCAGCACCATGGCAGCCACACCCTCCACCCACGCCCTGCAGCATCTGTGTGCGACGGGGCGCGAGGTTGGAGTCCTGTCCCTGCTGCCTGGATGACATGTCCTTGGCTGCGCTGCTCTGCGTGGGCCATGCCCAGGGGTGACTGTCCTCTGGGGGGACTGCTGGTGAGGAGGGGGCCATGGGGGAGGTGGGGCTGGGGCAACGGTGCGTGTGCCCACAGAGAGGTCTCTGAGTGCCGCCTCTGGCACACGTGCCATAGGTTCGCCACCACTGGGCTAATCCAAGTAATTACCAGGAGTCAAAAGCTGACTGGGAGCCCCCATCCCAAGAAAAATGTTCAGGCAGCCCCTAAGCAGTGATCTCATTCGCCTTCTGGGTGTGCTCACCCACATTAGGCTTTAGAATCCATACATTTTGCAAAAACCAGCCTCATATCTCCCCGTCCTCCTTTCCTCTGCAGAATCTGATCTGATTTTTCCTTTATCGGACCCCTTTCTCCTCCATAAAGATTTATTAAACAATATAATTTGCCATAAAAATTTCCAAGGTTGAAGGTTTCCAGATCAAAGTCCTAGCTTTTGCAAGCTAATGAAAATAAGCCCTGGGCAACTGTTCTGTAAGATCAAAGGAGTCGTTGCTTGCAAGGCCTCAGCTTTTTTCCAACTGAGCCGAGATCAACAGCAAAGCCTAAACTGAGGGTTCATCTAGATTTACAGTAGTTGCTTGCCAGACATTCTTACAAAACGTTAGATCCTTCTCCAAAAGCCAATGCTTACAACCATTCTTTAAACTTAGGCTTTGTTCACACATCACACTAAACCAGTTAGTATTAACCATGGTGTGGGAAGCAAGCAAGCAAACAAACAACAGTTTGCAGAGTAAATCACAATTGCTTGAGCTCACAATTTGGTCTAATCTTAGTTTACAAACCATAAAAGATAGGTTTCCACAAGTTGCTAAGCCAGCAATGAATAGCTAAGCCTCACAAATACATTCAAGTCTCTCTTTTGGAGCCAGCCGAGCTGCCTGCGACTCAATCGCTGAAGATAAGGGGTCTCCTCAAATGTTAGCCCCACCCCCTGTGAGGTAGACCCTTGAAAGAGTGCAGAGAAGAGCAACAAAGATGATTCGGGGGCTGAAGGCTAAAACATATGAAGAACGGTTGCAGGAATTGGGTATGTCTAGTCTAGTGAAAAGAAGGCCTAGGAGTGACATGATATCAATATTCCAATATTTGAGGGGCTGCCACAAAGAAGAGGGGGTCCACTGTTTTCCAAAGCACCAGAAAGCAGGACAAAAACCAAGAGACAATGGATGGAAACTAATCAAGGAGAGAAGCAATCTAGAACTAAGGAGAGATTGTCTATACAGTCAACCAGTGGAACGGCCTGCCTTCAGAAATTGTAGGTGGAGGCTTTTAAGAAGAGACTGGACAGCCATTTGTCTAAAACGGTATAGGGCAGGGGTAGGCAACCTTGGCTCTTTTATGACTTGTGGACTTCAACTCCCAGAATTCCTGAGCCAGCATAGCTGAGGGGAAAGGGAGAGGTTTCCAAGTTGAGCCATGCTGGCTCAGGAATTCTGGGAGTTGAAGTCCACGAGTCATAAAAGAGCCAAGGTTGCCTACCTCTGGTATAGGGTCTGCTGCTTGAACAGGGGGTTGGACTAGAAGACCTCCAAGGACCCTTCCAACGCTCTTATTCTGAATTGTTCCGTATTAGATTTGGCCACGCCCACTTGGCAGCATTGCAAATGGGAATTTCCAAAGACCATTCCCACTTAATGAGCCTGACGTTTTCCAAATCTTAGACACAAGGCCCTCTGTGCCAAAGGCAGCCTTGCCTTCTGTTGAAAGGGAGTGAATTGTAAGCTACCCCAAGGGGGTCTGACAGTCATAAGCACCCATCAGATGCAATCTATCCAATCCAACAGCAAATGAGCTGTAATGAACCACATCTGGAATAAGCTCAGCAGCTCCGGAGGGCTGCACGAAGGAGGGGCAGGCAGCCCGCGGAGTCGGTCACGTTTCTTCCAAGCATCAAGGCGGTTGTCCCTGTGAATTGGCTGCTTGCCCACTCAGTTCATAAGAGCTTCAGCTGACTCTGTGCTCCCATTAAATGCATCCGGCAATCCTTTCAGTTCTTGGGCAACAGGAAGAAAACTTCAGAGATTTCTCTCCCCCCCCCAGTTCTCCGGATTTCTCCTCCTGTTGCTTCCTTTTAAATCCTCCCTAAAAACAGATGATTGGGATGAAAGTACTTCTTTTTTCTTTTTCATCTATACCTTTTTCATCCATAAATTGCATTCTGCCTCTTGCCCAGGTCTCTATTTGTGGTATCCAGTGATGTCATTTTTATTAATTACACCTCTTTAAGTAAGGCAGGAATCTCATTCCTTGTATCCTGGCTGCCACAAAGAAGAGGGAGTCAAGCTATTCTCCAAAGCACCAGAAGGCAGGACAAGAAGCAACGGATGGAAACTGGTCAAGGAGAGAAGCAACCTAGAATTAAGGAGAAATGTCCTGACAGTGAGAACAGTTAATCGGCGGGACGACTTTCCTGCAGAAGTTGTGGGTGCTCCAACTTTGGAGGTTTTTAAGAAGAGATTGGACACCATTTGTCTGAAATGCTATAGGGTTTCCTGCTTGAGGAAGGGGTTGGTCTAGAAGACCTCCCAGTTCCTTTCCAACCTTGTTATTTTGTTTTTCTGTTATATTGTTTTGGGGGATACATGGAGCAAAATGTATCCCAAATGGTGATATCTGTTTGGCTAAAATAACATTGAAAATGTTGGGGGGGGGGCAGGGTCTCTATTTTGCCTTTATTTCCTGCTGGAAGCTCTGGAAATTAGTAAAGTCACCATGTTGGGAGGTTAGGTTTGTTTAAGGTACCAACGGGTGCATTTCATGCTTCAGAGGTATGCCATGCCCATTTTCACCTTTATTTTAAAAAATGTGGGCTTGACATTGTCCCAAAACTAGGGTTACCAGATCTTAAAGCAATCAAGCAGAAAACAATACCTTGATCAAGGATCTATCAAGGAGAAGACCACATTCTCACCAGTATTGACAGGGCAAGCTCCTGTATATAAACAGGGAGAAAACTCCACACCTACCAGCATTGATGATGTTACCTAGTTGGGTCATGCAATGATTGGAAGCAAACAACAAAGCACCAAGGACTCCACAGTTCGACCAGGAACTACAGATATTCTCTTCTTTTGATTGCTAGATATCTGAACAGGGAAAGGAGGCCACGAACAATTGGAAATGAAGACACATGGTGGTGGGGAAGACACACTAATCTTTAATTTCCTTGGCATCTGCAACAAAAAACATAATCAAAACTGACAAAAAAGCTACTAATGCCTATGTATATGTGAAATTAATATTTTCTGCATCAGGAAGGCTGGTTTTACAATTGCAGTAATGTGCTAGAGCAGTGACGGCGAACCTTTTAGAGACCGAGTGCCCAAACTGCAACCCAAAACCCACTTATGTATCATCAGGTGCTGGGTGGGCGTGGCCCTTTGGGTGGGTGTGGCCCATTGGGTGGGTGTGGCCCATTGGGTGGGCATGGCTTCAGTGGTAACGGCAGACTGGGTGGGACTAAAAAGTTCAATCAATCAATTCCAACTTTGCGAGATCTTTTTTTTCCCCACGAGATTGATTGATTGAACCTTTTTTTTTTTTTTGCACACGGCGGCGGAGGCCTAAAGCGAAAAGGTTTTATAAAACCCAGCTGAAGGCCTAGGATTAGGGTGAGGGCGCGCGTGCCCACAGAGAGGGCTCTGCGTGCCACCTGTGGCTCTGCGTGCCATAGGTTCGCCACCACGATGCTAGAGCCAGTTAGGGAGGACAAATCTTCAACTTGTAATTGATTAAGGTCTTGTCAATTTTAGGCCAAATTGGGGACCAACCACTGATTAAGGTCACCAAGCAAATCTTGTTAACTTGCAGTTGGCATTTATCAGAGAAATGCTTGGAGGAAAACTTCTCAGGAGGAGACACCTTGTAGACACTCAGAAAACTTTAAAATATTTGATTTTAAGGCGATGTTAGCCATCTGATGGGAGCTAGGAAGCTGGTTTTTCCGTAGCAGCCCCTGCCCTATGGAACACTCTTCCCTCCTGAAGCTTGGCTGGCCTCCACCCTTTTAGTCTTCTGTAAGGCTATGAAAACTTGGCTTTTCCCCAATCACTGGGAGAAGATAGAACAACTGCACATGAGAAGTTTGACTTGACACCGGCTTATTGTTGTTTTTAATGCTTTTAATGTGTTTAGTTTTATAGTTGCTGGAATTGGGTATGTCTAGTTTAACGAAGAGAAGGAAGAGGGGGGGATATGATAGCAGTGTTCCAATATCTCAGGGGCTGCCACAAAGAAGAGGGAGTCAAGCTATTCTCCAAAGCGCCTGAAGGCAGGACAAGAAGCAACGGATGGAAAGTAATCAAGGAGAGAAGCAACCTAGAATTAAGGAGAAACTTCCTGACAGTTAGAACAATTAACCAGTGGAACAACCTGCCTCCAGAAGCGGTGAATGCGCCAACACTGGAAGTTTTTAAGAAGAGACTGGACAGCCATTTGTCCGAAATGGTATAGGGTTTCCTGCTTGAGCAGGAGGTTGGACTAGATGACCTCCGAGATCCCTTCCAACTTTATCATTATTATTATTATTATTGTTTTAAATGTCTATGGAGATTTTCAGCCATCCAGGTATGGTTATCCAAAGGTGCTTTATTCACGAGGCAATTGGACTTTCTTGTTTTTCTTTGAAGACGTTTCGCTTCTCATCCAAGAAGCTTCTTCAGCTCTGACTGGATGGAGGGGAGTGGAAGGATTTATATTCCTTGCAGACAGCTGTTCATTTGCATTCTTTTAGGGAGTCGTTGAGGCCATTTGGTTTTTTTTTGTTTTAACTTTTGTTTGGGACTCACCCAGAGTTGGTTATAAGCTAGAGAGCTATATAAATGTTATAAATAAATAAATAAACAAACAAACCAATCGACCTCTGGTCCTGGGGATCAACTCAGACTGGATACTGCAACATTATCCTGGGACACATATATTTGCCTTCATTCATTCATTCATTCATTCATTCATTCATTCATTCATTCATTCATTCACTCACTCACTCACTCACTCATTCGAAAATAACAAATAAAATAAAATAAAATAAAATAAAAAAGAACGCCATTTGCAACCCTTCCGGCTGACTTCCCACAAACAAAGTCAACGGGGGAAGTCGGATTCGCTTAGTGACCTCATGACTCATTCAACAACTGCAGTGATTCAACCGGGGCAAAAAAGGTCATACAATCGGGTGCTGCTCACTTAGCAGCCTCCTTGCTTAGAAAAGGAAAATTCCGGTCCCAGTTGTGCTTGTAAACTGAGGACTACCTGTGACACGTTTCACGTTGTGAAACTGAACGTTTAGCATTTGCAATTTAAAAACTGTCCTGCTGAACATTGGCTCGTTGGCTGTTCTAAAACAGTGAGATGTGAGGTGGGCTTGAGGGAGGAGAGCAATAGGATTTGAACACCTTCACAGCTCTCTCAAGAAATTGGCCTTACCATTTGCTCCCCCCCAACCCCCCCACCACCAAATCATTTGTGCCTTTAAGGACCTTGCCTTCCAGAACTTAGAACTAAGGAGAAATTCCCTAACAGTGAGACTAGACTAGACTAGACTAGACTAGACTAGACTAGACTAGACTAGAATAGAATAGAATAGAATAGAATAGAACAGAACAATGGAGTTGGAAGTGGTCAACTAGTGCAACCCCCTGCCCAAGCAGGAGACCCTACACCAGTGGTGGTGAACCTATGGCATGGGTGCCAGAGGCGGCACTCAGAGCCCTCTCTGTGGGCACACGTGCCGTTGCCACAGCCTTGCCTCCCCCCACGACCCCCTCCTCACCAGCAGCCCCCTGGAGGAGAGTCGCCCCCGAGCGTGGCCCACGCGGAGCAGTGCAGCCAAGGACATGGCAGCCAGACAGCGTAGACAAGACTCTGCACTCACACTCCATCATGCACAGTTGATGATGCGAGGCGCGGGCAGAGGGCGTGGCCACCATGGTGCTGCTGGGCAATCTGTGGTGGGCCCTGAAGGCGGTGAGTGGCCCTGCAGGCAGGTGGGGTGGGGCAGAGCGGGGGCGGGGCAGGGGGTGGAACAGGGGCGGGGCCAGTTTTTGGGCACTCGGTCTCTAAAAGGTTTGCCCTCACTGCCCTACACCATTTCTGACAGAATGCAGTCCAGTCTCTCCTTGAAAGCTTACACTAATGAAGCTCCCACAATATCTGAAGGCAATCTGTTCCATTGATTGATTGTTCTCACTGTCAGAAAATGTCTCCTTATTTCTAGGTTGAATGTCTCCTTGATCAGTTTCCATCTGTTATTCTTTGTCTGGCCTTCAGGTGCCCTGGAAAATAGGTTGTCCCTCTCCTCTCTGTGATACACAGAACAATTAACCGGTACAATGGCTTCCCTTCAGAAGCTGTGGGAGCTCCATCACTGGAGGCTTTTAAGAAGAGATTGGACAGCTATTTGTCTGAAATGGTACACGGTCTCCTGCCTGAGCAGGGGTTGGACTAGAAGACCTCCAAGGTCCCTTCCAACTCTGATATTCTGTTAAGCCTGGTTTTTCTCCTAGCTGCTAGGCCAGGAGATGAGATCAGTCTAGTCTGGTGTTTGCAATTTTGTGATGGGCCTGTTGTGGTCCCTGGCAGTTTGAGAGAGTTTTTAAATTTTGTCTCTCTCAGTATATATTGGTTTATCTTAGCAGCCCAGAGTTATTTCATATAATAGGAGCAGCCATGCAAACCTAGTAAATAAATAAAAGAAAAAGAAAGGTTTTTACATTCTGAGTCCACTGCCTATCCTCACAGAATCTCATAGAAGCAAATGCATAATTAGAAACAGGCGCTTGGTAACAAATTGCTTTGGTTACATGAGATTTTGTTATCATTCTTTTTCTCTGTACTCCCCTCTTTTCTTTTTTTCTGGTTGAGAGTGAAACACAGCAATTAAGCTGTGCTGAAAGCTTGTGTGAAATTGGGTGCATGCTGCAGATGGAGAAGAAATAAATAAGGCTTCCCCACACATGTTGGAGACAAGATTGTTTTTCCAGGGCACTTGTGTGGTTCAAGGGTTTTCAAATGCTATCTGCCCATCTTTGAGTTGGCATTGTAAGATTTGTCTATGGAGATTCTCAGTCATCCAGGTCATGGTTCTCCCAAAGATGCTTTTTTCACGAGGCCACTGGACTCTCTTGTTTTTTCTTTGAAGATGTTTCACTTCTCATCCAAGAAGCTTCTTCAGCTCTGACTGCATGGTGGGGAATGGCAGGATTTATACTCCTTGCAGACAGCTGGTCATTTGCATTCTTTTAGAGAGATTTTTCTGTGTCCTCAAAGTCACCTGAGTGGTGCAAATGGGTGTGGAGCCTTCTTGGAATTGCTGAAAGGACTGTGTTGTAGACTGGAGATAGATGATGTCGTATCCCCCCTCCCTCTGTTGAGGGAGGGCTGTTTAGTTTTGACATAAATGGCCTCTTTGAGCTCTCTTTCAACCCAGGACAAGATTCAGCAGTCCATCTGCATTTAAAAGACAAAGTCCACTCTTTTGAAGACAGCAAAGTCCACATTTTGGTCATAGAGGACTACTGGTTGGAAAGAGGAGTTTTCTATGTATCTGTAAGGTGACCAACTTTTTTACAATGAGAAGGAGGATACAAATAAATTGAAGAAAAAAAAGTGAGTCTAATGCGTGTGTGTGTGCCGTGTCGTGTTTCGGTAAGAAGTAAACAAAGCCACTTGCGAACGGCGCACTCTTGCGTGCGGCGCACTCTCTCAAAACAATTCTCCTATGCGGAGCACATGTGTCTCATAATTGCGTCTCGCCGCACTGTACCGAGCCTTGACGAATCATCATGTCAAATACAAATACGTCACATAACACTCAACAGATTGGCTTGGCATCGATCGAATACGGAGATTTACAGATTAGTCTTCAAATATCGAAAAGGAGGACATGTAGGAGGACACTTTTCGAGAGAGGACACAACTTACAAAGGAAGGACTGTCCTCCCTAAAGGAGGATGATTGCTCACCTTAGTATCTGTGCATTTTTGTGAAAAATCTGTCCAATCATTGCTATGCATTCTCTGAGTATTGTTATCTAGTCATTTCTATTTGTGGGAATTTAAGAGCACATGTGAGTCTGAAACATGACTGGAATGTAAATTGTGACGGTTATAAGGAGTTCATCTCCAACACAGATTTCAAGCATATTGTGGGAAGAACGTCAACCAACCAGCCATCTCTTTGAATACAGTTGGCCAGGCAGGGTGACACTTCCCTTCCAGTTGATTAAAATTTCCATGCAAAACATCCAGGTTTATTTCATAGTATAGGATGCATTACAATAAAAATCAATGCATCCTTTTATTTCCAAATAAAAAATATCTCCTTAATTGAAATATGCATCAATATGCATGATATTTTAACTTCCAATATTTCGTATCAAAATCTGGGTAACATTTACCTACACTTTGAAAAGCCCATTACTAATTATTCTGAAGAATAGAGCCATTCCAGAAATCCCTCAGTGGGATCCAATGCAATCAGTTCCCACTCCGTTACTCCAGGCGAGCAAATGTTTGCTGAGATGATTCATTAGATGTTCTTCTCCACCAAAAATTAAATGTAATTGTTTCTATAAAAGTGCTTTCCAGTTGAATCAGCCAATCTGATATCCTTCTCCCCAATCTTGGCTTTCATGGTTTTGTTTTGTTTTTTTAAAAAAAAGACTATAGAATTTCCCTTTTGATGCGCTAAACAGAAGACTCCGTTTCAAAACCAGCATATGAGTGAAAATAATTTAACTATTAAGAAGACTATGCCTTGATCTATGGAAGAAGCAGGCAACAATCCATAAAAAAATACATTTAAGAATATCTGTGATGTGAAAGAATTCATGAAAGTATATAAATAGATTTTTAAATTAAACAGCAAAAATGAATTTCTTATATACAGGCCTCTGAATGCTTCCTGGAATCAATCTGTATTTTCAGGACATAATTGTGTCTACAGTGTAGGCGTGAGCTTGAAGCAGTAGGCGTGAGCGTTAGCTTAAATGGACTCCAGAAGATGGTAGAGGACAGGAAGGCCTGGAGGAACGTTGTCCATGGGGTCACGATGGGTCGGACACAATTTTGCAACTAACAACAACAACAACAGTGTAAAAGTGATCTTAGGAGAGTGAAACATCAAAACAGAATAACAAGTTGGAAGGGACCTTGGAGATCTTCTAGTCCAACTCCCTGCTCAGTCAGGAAACCCTATACCATTTCAGAGAAATATTAGTTGAAAACTTTTTCAGACAAATATTTTCAACCAACCAAAGGAAAGGTAGTTACTTTCTTCATCTTCTCAAAACTTGAAGTAGCTGCTGGAATGACAAAGATGATCACCATTTTATTTTCTTGTATTCCTTCTCATATTCATTAGTTTTTATTTGCTGCCCTTTGTGAACTATGTACATGCCACTGAAAGCCTTTTGCCATTCTCTACCAGATTTGCAGACAGAAATTACAAGGAAAATTTTCTGTGGAATCCTTGGTGCTCTCTGAGCTTGGTTGTTTGCTTGCAGATATCCCATTACCCAACTAGGTAACATCATCAGTGCTAATGAATGTGGGGCTTGCTCTCAGTTTATATGCCAGTGATTTTCTCCTTAATAGTTCCTTGATGATTAGGATATTGTTTTCTTATTTGATTGTTTGCCTGGTGTTAATCCCTGCTTATCTGGGTGTTGGCGGCTAAAAAGGATGTGTTCTGGTCTTTTTGATTCTTTTCTTTAGCTTGTTTATTGTCTCTTTTAAATGGTGTGTAAATGTGCTTTATCTCTAGTGTCTATTGATGGCTGTTGTGTCTGAGTGCCAAGCCTCCAGGAATTCCCTAGCCTTTTTGGATTTAGCTTGATCTAGGATGCTCACAGTTTCCTAGTGGAAACTTGGAAGTCTGTCCATGTGATTTGAGATTAAGAAGTTTTCATCTTGTATAAGTAATAGTCAACCACTAAACAACTGCTAGGAGACAACTGGCAGTCAAGCAGTAAAATTTTCTGAATTAATCAAGAAGGAGAAATGTTTCAACAGTCTCTCAAGGGCAGGATACTTCCTTGGCAGGAACTCTATTCCCTTGGGAGCCCTTCTTGACATCTTCTGATGGAACATTCTTCTGGACAGAGAATTTGTCAACCGTCCCATTTGGCACATTCAACAAAAGAAACTCCCGGCTCTTTAAATTAACCAAGAGTGTAGCTTTATTGAAAAAAATGCATCTAGGCATGGCAGAAGCAAAGTTAGCTCTGGAATTCTTCCCATGAAAACCCACATAGGTAACTCCCCTCCAGGCCACCCATAGTTCATAGTTCACCAACTGAGTTCAGTTCTTTTGCTTTTTTTTGGAAAAGCTGTCTCCTTTGGTCAAAACATTCTTCATTACTCGGCCTTGTTAGATAATGCCTCCCCAGCAACAGACAGTTCACTTGCATTCCATAGCCTCCCTCCTCCCTTAGGAATTCACCATCTTCTTCCCATCATTGTTTGGCAAAACTGCAAGCGAAAACAGGTACAGGCAACTTTGGACTGGATTCTTCACACTTTGGGCCACTTTCTAACTAAATGAAACAACCCACCATATTCCGCTAATGAAGATTTTTCTAAAATTCTCTTTTCTGTGAGTCAAAATGCCTTTCATGCAACTGAATGAGAACTAGTGAAGAAAAGTACAGATCTATTCTGGCCCAGACTAAGCAGTAGTATAAAGACCTTTGAAAAAACAAATACAACTTGTGTATATGTTAAGGATAATCAGAGCTGACTAGTGCATGTGTGAAATAACCAGCCATTGTCCACAACTCTCAAAGAGAATGTGAACTTAATCTGCACATCAAATGGGAATTGCACGTATTTCCTGGCCAATGTACAAATTCTCTAACAAGTCTTGGGAAATGTAGACAAGCTAGACAAGATTCTGTACAGCATTTTTCCCAGTCTTTCGGTATGCAGTCTGGGAATTCTTGGGGAATTGCAAACACAGTTCATGTATTATCATGCACAAAATTAATTTTGGGGTTAATTGGTTGTGATTTTGATAGTCATCAAAGTGAAATATAGTTGTTTCCCAACATCTGTTTTGGATCTTCTGACCATTTCCTTTAAGCTTGATAACAAATGTGCATCTATCACCTAGAGTGATATCAAATCTCCCCACTATTCCTGCTATAATATCTTGAGTAGTAAACGTATGACTCACGGTGTAATAGCTCCACTTCCAAATTCACATGCAATTGGTCCGGGAAACACAGTCCGGTGATATTACAGTTATTGGTGTGGAGCAATTACACTTTTTTCCCTGAGGTTCAGAGACCAAAATCTTGTGAAAACGTTTCACCCATTATTTATATATTATCTGCAGTGATATCGATAAGTTTCATCAGGTCCCATAGAACACTGATGGCCGAAAGTTCAGAAGACTTCATGAGTAAAGGACTACACAGGATTAGAGCATCCAAAGAGAGAAATTTGCTCTAAAATTCAATAATTTGTGCCTTGAGGGAGAACTTTCTTTGATTAACCATGTGGTTTTCTCAGCAAAATACAGTGTACCATTGCTTTCTCAATGCAATATACCTTTGCTCTTGTTATCAAGTAATAATCTGCTTCCAGCTTCTTCCCAACGGTAGTCCACAATTTATGACTTAGTGACCATTCAAAATTACAACAGACTTCCTTGAGGGTCCTTGTGACCCAATTCTGAAAGCCCAATTCTGCTATCCAATGGTCACATGACTCTGTGTCAGGCACTTGGCAACAGGCCTACACTTACAACCAATGGTGGGATTCAAATATGTGAACAACTGTTCTCTGTGTGGATGCCGCCTCCAGAAGTCCATTCTGGGCCTGGGCAACAAAAAATTAGCTACCAGTTCTATTGAACTGGTGCGAACTGGCTGAATCCCACCACTGCTTATGGCTGTTTGCAGTCACATGACTATGATTTACAATATTTTTTCTGGAAACAACATTTACTTCCAGTTCCCAGAAAAAAAACAATAGCAAACAATGGATTGGCTTAATGATGGATGGAATTAACAATGGATGGAAACTAATAAAGGAGAGAAGCAACCTGGAATTAAGGAGAAACTTCCTAATAGTGAGACAAATTAACCAGTGGAACAGCTTGCCTTCAGAAGTTGTAGGTGCTTCATCACTGGAGATTTTTTAAGAAAAGACTGGACAGCCACTTGTCTGAAATGATATAGGGTTTTCTGCTTGAGCAGGGGGTTGGACTAGCAGACCTCCAAGATCCTTTCCAGCTCCATTGACAATTGTTGCATAAAAGGTTGTAAAATCAGGTCAGTCACGTGGGTGAACTGAATTATGATTGTTATAACTTACGATCATGAGAGGCAGGCTCTATTACACTCATAAGTCAAGAACTACCCATATATCACTGCTGCTCATCATAGAGACCTGCTTGCTTAGTTGGGCATCTCGGATGATCTTCACTCCTTGGGTGACTCTGCTGGGAATATACACTCCCGAAGTTCTTTGCTCATCCATCCAGGAACAGCCCTGCACATGTCACAATGAGGAAGCCCAGCAGGACTTAAGGGAATGTCATTGGAATTCATGCTAAACGAATGACATCTCTAAAGATGCCTATCCAGATGGTTTGAGAGATCAATGATGTCATTCCATAATTAATAATGTTTAGTGCAGACCACCTTCTTCTAGATTTGGCCCATGGGGCAAGAGAAGATCAGTTATCCCAACAATAATGATATATTCCTGTTTTTCTTTTATATCTAATTTCATATAGACAAAATATTATGATTATGCATATGGTAGGTATATAGTTTGGTTCCATGACTGAGCCTCTTCCTATATTTACACCCAAAGGTAACAATAACAACAGAAAGTTAAAACAAACAGTGTCCAATCTGGACTCCATTACTTCTTGCTTCAGTTGCCGACTTTCCATTTTACATGCTCTTCCCATAAAGGCAATTAATTTCCCTTTTCTGTTTATGTGCAGTCCAATCATATGAAATGTCAGGAAACCTCAAAACCCCCAAGAGAAGTGCATGTGTCTTGCTTGGGGTTAATAACAAAGTTGAAACAGTGTGTTTGGCAATCATTCAGAATTGCCCTGGTAGCTTAGAATCCTGCTCACTTCTCCATACATAGAATTTTCCATCTAAGGGCAGATTGTTATGATCTGCAAAGTTAGCCTTCAGACATGGCTCGAACAATGGAAGAACTAACGGTGGGCCACTTCTTGATTTGATTTAACCTCTCAGTTGAGATTCTGGAAATATCTTTAGATGCAGCTTCCTGCAATAACTCCAGCAATGCTACGAAAAACTGCGCTACTCTAAACATCTTACATTTTAAGACGGTACCTGGTTGATACCTAGGATGCTGGCAGCAACCCGTGTCAACCATCAGCGCCAGTCAATTTGAATCATAAAATAGAGAAAGTCATAGAAAATGATAAAATTAAACTGCTCTGGGACTTCAGGATTCAAACAGACAAGCACCTGCAACATAACACCCCGGACTTAACAATTGTCGATAAGAAAGACAAAAAAGTCTGGACGTGGCACTGCCTGGAGACAGCAGAATAGATGAGAAAGAACTGGAGAAGATAACAAAATACAAAGACCTACAAATAGAAATAGAAAGACTGTGGCAAAAGCAAGCAAGGGTAGTACCAATAGTAATAGGCGCCTTGGGTGCAATCCCAAAACAACTGGAGCACCACTTGAACACCACTGGCATTGACAAATTCGCCATTAGTCAATTGCAAAAGGTGGCCTTACTAGGAACTGCTTCCATCCTGCGACGATATCTGTAATACCATCAAACATCCACATCTGCCTATCCCAGGTCCTGGGTAAGGTCTTGATAGGTAGACAAAATGCCAAATCCAGTCTGAACATCTGGCTGATTGTGCGATGATCCATAATAATAATAATAATAATAATAATAATAATAATAATAATAATAATAATAATAATAATAATAATAATAATAATAATAATAAAGTTGGAAGGGACCTTAGAGGTCATCTAGTCCAACCTCCTACTCAGGCAGGAGATCCTATACCAGGGGTGTCAAACTGCCAACTCGCAGGCGGCTGATTGTGCGATGATCAATAATAATAATAATAATAATAATAATAATAATAATAATAATAATAATAATAATAATAATAATAATAATAATAATAATAATAATAAAAAAGTTGGAAGGGACCTTAGAGGTCATCTAGTCCAACCTCCTATTCAGGCAGGAAATCCTATACCAGGGGTGTCAAACTGCCAACTTGCGGGCCGGACGCATCACGCGGAAGCCGCGCCCACCCCATTGCCGGCAATGGCAAAACAGTCCCGATACGTTGCGCGACATCACGTGACGTCGCGAGTTTGACATGTCTGCCCTATACCATTTCAAACAAATGGCTCTCCAGTCTCTTCTTAAAAATTCTTCATGGGCACCGAAGAAGACCATTTAATTCAAGGGGAAAAAGCTCTACCTGAAGCAGAATAGTATGTTGCTAAGTGTGGAAGCTCAAATTTAATGCAGAAGGGTTAAGACTGGAAGACTCCTACTATTTACGTACATAATGGTCCAAGCAAATTATTGTTGAACCCATAGAAAGGTTCAGATAGTCCTCGACTTATAATAATTCATTTAGTGACCATTTGAAGTTACAATGGCATTGAAAAAAGTGACTGATGACAAGTTTTCACACTTACGATCATTGCAGCATCCCCCTGGTCACGTAATCAAAATTCGAGGCTTGGCAACTGGCATGTATTTATGCCAGTTGCATGTCCCGGGGTCATGTGATCACCATTTGTAACCTTCCCAACTGGCTTCCGACAAGCAAAGTCAATGTGGGAAGCCAGATTCACTTAACAACATGATTCACTTAACAACTGCAGTGATATGCTTAACAACTGTGACAAGATCAGTTGTAAAATGAAGTGCAACTCATTTAACAACAGCCTCGCTTAGCAATAGAAATGTTGGGCTCAATCGAGGACTATCTGTATGCTTTACTTGAGTAGCTTTTTATTGAATAAATTATTCCTTATTTTAAACCATTTGGAGGTCTTTTTGTCTGATTTATTTCTTTAAAATGGAAGATTTTTATTAATCTTTTCCAATTAAGTTTTATTAATTTACTGAAATTTACTTGCTATCTGACCCAATGACTCTGCCTGTTTTTTTTCCCAGCTAACTTTTACATGTCAATCTGATCCTCTAATTACATTCATTTATGTCCCAAGTAGACTGAAGACAAAATGTTTTGTTAGTACTACTACAATTCCTTCCTTCCTTCCTTCCTTCCTTCCTTCCTTCCTTCCTTCCTTCCTTCCTTCCTTCCTTCCTTCCTTCCTTCCTTCCTTCCTTCCTTCCTTCCTTCCTTCCTAACTTTTGAAGCATCCAATGGAAGAATGGGCAATTCTTTTCTTACCAGAAACGACGTTTCTTATTTAAGCATTAGCTTAACCTCAGTGACTGATGATGTTCTTACTTCATTGGAATGACCATGATTTATGACCTTTTTTTAGTGGGAAAAGATGAGAAAGACTTTTTTTTGCAAAATAAATATCTTAAGTTGTCAGGAGGTTCAATAAAACTGTTTTAAACGTTCAGTGGTGGAGAAAAAAAAGAAAGAAAAAACCTCCTAAATTCTGGTATTTTGCCATTGAATTTCAGTGGTACGATTCTAAGAGGCTCTGGCTACGAATATGATGCTGGATAGCAACCTGTAGATGTAAGGCTTTCCACCCCTGCCATATTGACAGTCTCTCAAGACAACAATCCAACCTGTCATAAATCACAAGGCAGATTTGGGCACAATATGAACAACAACAATCCTGGTAATCTCCTGTTTGGATTACTGCAACGCACTCTGCATGGGGCTACCCTTGAAGAGTATTCAGAAGCTACAATTGATGCAGAAGGCAGCAGCATGGACAGTTCTGATCACCTCTAGGATGGTGACGTAACACTGCTGTTGCACAAGCGGCACTTTTGCAATTTGCTTCCAGATCCAGTTCAAGGTTTTGATCATCACCTTTAAAGCCCCTCATGGCATGAGATCTGGTTATCTGAGGAACCCTTTTGGCCCAGTAGGAGGAGGGTGCCAGTGGTGGGATTCAGCCGGTTCGCACTATTTCAGCAGAACCAGTAGCTAAATTTTGCTGAGTTCGGAGAACTGGCTTAATGTACAGTGCTTCTGGAAGTCCATTCTAGGCCTCAGAGGTCTGGAGGAAGCCTCCCAGGCCTAGAACGGCCCACCGGAAGTGCGTGGATACCACTTCCGGAAGTCTGTGGATGCCACTTCCGGAAGTCCATTCTAGGCCTTGGAGACCTGGAGGAGGCCTTCCAGGCCTAGAACGGCATGCCAGAAGTGCGTGGATGCCACTTCCGGAAGTCCGTTCTAGGTCTCGGAGGCCCAGGCCTGCATCCAATAAGAGAACCGGTTGTTCGGGTATTTGAATCCCACCACTGGAGGGTGCCCTCTGCAGGGGTTGCAAAAGCATGCTCTCTCTATTACTACCATCTTCTTGTGAAACAAATCCTCCCAGCCATTGAAATGGTTCCTTCCTTGTTACATTTAGGAAGTCCACAAGGACCTGGCTATTTCAATGCGACCTTGGGTCTGCACAATGACTTGACCTGTTGAAATTGCTAATCGTGTTCTACTGATGGTGTTTTATTCCTAGTCCTCAGGTGGGTGATTTTATTATGTTAAATGATAATATTACTTTCTTTGGTATGCCTTTATTCTGATGTCTGGAAAGAGGAACTGTAGGCCTCTCAGTCTGTTCTGACTGGAGTCACCCGTAAGTCCTGCAAGTAAGTTAATTAATTTGAAATTTCCCTAACTGGACCATAGTTGCCATTATCTGCAGCCATGGAGGCTATTCTTTAATAAAATGTCAGCTGTGGTAGAATGGAATTGTTCCTAAATTAATTGGATTTAGTGGAACGATCGTTGCATTCGTTTAATTATTCTTCAGAGAATACATTAATTATTTGTGGATTTTTCAGAATTCAGTAGAAGTCATAATTACATTCAGTTGCATGCTAAATAGGCAAAGGAATAAGAATAATCCCTTCTGTGCTTGGCACTTTTCAAATGGGCTTTGTGCAATCTCCTCCGTCTTGCTTTTAGTTTAACACCACTGATTCATAAAACTGTCAAGCTCGTAAAGTATGCCTTCCAACCAGAGTGGCTGCCAACACACATTTGTTCTGAATTTAGGAGCAAACATTAGCGAAGTAGCATTGTCAAGAAATTATCCTGAGATCTTGCTTCACCTTCTCCAATTCTTTCTTACCCTTGATATGCTTAGGTCTCGGGTGTATTTATTGCAAAAGAAAAAAGAAAAAGAAAGATTAAAAAAAAAGAAAAGAAAAAGAAAGAATTCATTTCTTGTGGGAACCTTTCAGATTGAGTTGAATATATTGTAAATTTTAGCATGCCTGATTTTGTTGAAGTTATGACTAGCAATTTTTGCTGAAATTACTCTTCTTAGCTGTTCTGGCGAATTTGTGTGATCTAGTAACGGGCTATTGCTGTCCAATGATTTCTACTTTATTAGCTGATTCATTTCCAGATAAGACTTATAGGGCTGTCCTTTAAACTTAACGAGGACTGAATTGTTGTTTATTGGGGTAGACTGGCAAAGTGCTTTTGATGTGTCAGAAGTAAGTCTTCATCCTGGTTCATCCAAGCCGAGAATAAATAAGCAACATGGCGACTGCTTTGGGAAGATGGTTACAGTTTATTGAAGAAGCAGAAAGATGGTTCTTCAGGAAAGAGCAGAGGAGAGAAGGGCTGAGCACATGGGCCAAGGGTTTTTATACCCTCTCTAGCTTTTTGTTTGGAATAGTTTCCTCTTCCTGTGGCATGAACTTTGAACTGAGTCTGAGTGCTTTTCTAGGCCTTAGTATCTGTGGTTCAGTCCTATTATGTCCCAAAAGTCATCTCCTGCTTCCCTGGGGCTGGGCTAATGACTCTTAAGAGTTTCTTTGTCTTCTTGAGCTTCCTGGCTCCAACCTTCCTGATGGTTTTACATCTGCATTTGTATAGGGCTGGCTCTTGCTTGGGGCAGAGAAATAGATTTGGGGCCAGGTTTGGTTTCTGCTTTTCAAAAAATGCTTTTAAAAATCCTTTTGGTGAAAAATATATTTTTCTGCCCTTTTAATATTTCCTTCTTTGGGCTAACTTCCCTCAGATGTAACAAGAGTTTACATTTTTCTACTCTCTTCAGAAAATAAGAAACTCATTTCCAGCTTAGGATGTAAATGTCTATGGAGATTCTCAGTCATCCAGGTTATAGTTTTGTCTCAAAGATGCTTTTTCAAAAGGCAACTGGACTGGGTTTTTTTTCTCTGAGGAGGAAGAAGACTGTCATGGATACATTCCCAGGTTCCTCTCCCGACATGAGTTCAGAGGAGGAGGAGGAGGAGTTTGAGTCAACGGAGGAAAGTGCAGAGCAGAGTGTTAGTCAGGATCGGAGCTTGGAGAGTGCTAGCCTGATGGAGCAGCCTCAACTGGGTCGATCGGATGAGCAACAGGCTGAGGCCGAGCGACAGGCTGAGGCCAAGTGACAGTCTGAGGCCAAGTGAGGTAAGCAAGTTGGCTCCAGGCAAGGACCAGGAGCAGCTGTTGCCCATAAGTAATGAGGAGGAGGTGGAGTCCATACCTCCTCCCGATCCAAGGACATATAGAGGAGACAGGCACAATGTTGGTCAGCTAGACTACTTGCGAGGAGGCAACCTAATCTCTCATGAAGGGCTGCACCAGTGTCATCTACTTAATCCCTCCCTGAGGACTTGAACATTGATGGAGCAACGTGTCCTCTTCCATGCCTTGTGTGCTCATGTTGTGTATCCTGACCCATTCAACATGTGGACTGCTTTCCTGGACTATGGCTGTGCCGGTTGGACTCAGTTACCCAGTGACTCTTGCTGTGCTGAGCTTGAAATCTGAACCTGCACAACAGGGCTGCTTTCTGAGGACCTGTTTTTTTTTGGGGGGGGATATGAATAAACACCTGTAGAACTCTTGCTGTACCTCTGTGTGTGTGAGTGAGGGGAGTGGGGCAGCACAAAGACCTTTTGCTTTTCATCCAAGAAGCTTCATCAGTTCTGGCAGGTTGGGGAAGGGGGGGCGATGGAAGGATTAATTCTGACAGGATTGGGAGGGGGGAATTGGAAGAACCATATTTTTTTGTAGTCATCTGGTCATTAACACTCTCCCTGAGAGCTCTTGAGGCCACTTGGGGGTTTACCTGTGCCCTCAGAGTGCCAATTGGGGTGGAATCTTCTTAGAGCTGCTGCAAGGGCTGCATTGTTGATAGGAGGTAGGTGGTGTCTTATCCCTCTCTCTCTGTTGGGAGCGGGAGGGATAAGACAAGATACCATGCTAACAACAGCCCTCTGTTGAGAGAGGGCTGCTCAATGTTAACATAAATGGCCTCTTTTACAAACTCTTTTTAGGATGTAAACAAAATGTTAGCAGCAAGACGAAAAGCTATGAATGGAGCAAAAATCCTTGTGAAATACATAAACCAAGATCTAGAACAGTGGTTCTCAACCTTTTTAATGCCGCGACCCCAACCGGTCGTAAGTCGAGGACTAAACCGGCCGTAAGTCGAGGACTAAACCGGTCATAAGTCGAGGACTACCCAACCGGTCGTAAGTCGAGGACTTTCCCTGCCCAGGAGTGCCGCGCATGCGTGGTTCCGCCCCCTGCGCCGGCCGAGGCGTAGCTGGCAAGCGGCAGAGACGGAGCAGGCCAACCACCAGCTGGCCCAGCCCAAGGGAGGTAAGGCACCCGCCGGAAAAGGGGAAAAAAATGGCGGACAAAAAAAATGGCAGACAGCCTTGCTTGGCGACCCCCGTGAAATGGTTGATCGACCCCAAATGGGGTCCTGACCCACAGGTTGAGAACCACTGATCTAGAAGATGGCACTTGCAAATACTGAGTGTAAAAAGAAAGGAAGATAACTTTGATGGAAATATGCGAGGATCATTACTTAGGCAATTTCTTTAGGTCTATCTAGAGCAATGAGATATTTATTTATTCAGAAAATGTATATGGCCACCCAACTAGCTCAAAGGTACTCTGGACAGTTTACGGAAGTACAAAACTCATTATACCCCTACCCCCTTGGGGACAATCATCAAGCCAACCACTTGATGGCCCTCTATAATCCTTGAATCCACAAGCCCACTGGCAAAACCATCTCTCCAGGAGCTTACAAAATAGTATCAAACTGGGGGACAATCTTATTTTCGAAAGGATGATGTTCCACAGGAAGGGAGCCACCACAGAGAAGGCCCTTCTTCTTGGGCTCACTGGATGGACCTCCTTAAGAGAGGGGACCTGTAACATATCCTGTCTCGGAAGGAGCACAGATAGATGCCTTCCTAATTTACTGGATTACAAACAGTGGGGAGGAGGCCAACACAGTCAGATTTTCAGAATTCTGTTATTATTAGCTAATCTTAATCACAATAATTTTAGCTTTCTTATACGGTTGACTGCCTGATGGTCTGATCTATCATTAAGGCACCATGACATCTTCAAACACCTTTCACAGAATCCCCAAATGATTTTGTTAAAAAAACAATAGACAAAATCTTGCAAGACTTCCAAATATAATAACGGTCTTAAATAAGTTAAAACACTGAAGTGATTTGGGAATGAATGTGCCAAGTTTTCAACCATTAATTTCAACATTGAGATTGAATGACAATGTCTTGCCAAATGTTGCCCCTGGTATGGTGGGAGGGGAGAGGTTAGATCACAAATTATGTGCTGTATTTATCTTAGAGGTAGTTAGTAACAGAAGGATCACGAACTCCAGGGAGACAATAACTCATCCAACTGCCGCCATTTCCTTCCACTCAGCATCATTCTAGACGAGGTTTGCAACTTACATTCTGTAATGTAGGAATGGGAGATGAACAAAGAAAATTGGCTTGATCCTGAGAGTAATCATGCTATGATACCACAGGCAGAAAATTAGAATTAAAAAATCTTTGGAATATTGTGTATGATCCAGGACCAATGTCAACAAAGACATGCCAGGATATTTGTGTAGAAAATGACATTTTCTCTGCTATTCTATCAAGTTTTGGGAATCTGGGAGAAAAGCTTTTTGTTTTCTTGAAGTATCCCTTGAAGTGAGATCTGATCTCACCCTCTTGGCCTTCCGAAAGGGCCTGAAAACCTGGTTCTGCCAACTGGTTTGGGACGCCAATGGGGGCGTCTCATTTTGGAATTGGCTAATGGATTATAACAGTGATGGCGAACCTTTTAGAGACCGAGTGCCCAAACTGCAACCCAAAACCCACTTATGCATCATCAGGTGCCGGGTGGGCGTGGCCCATTGGGTGGGTGTGTCCAATTGGGTGGGTGTGTCCAATTGGGTGGACGTGGCCCATTGGGTGGGCGAGGCTGCGGTGGTAACGGTAGACTGTGTGGGACTAAAAAGTTCAATCAATCAATTCCAACTTTGCGAGATCTTTTTTTTTCCCTGAGAGAAGTTGAAATTGATTGATTAATTGAACTTTTTTTTTTTTTTGCACATGGTGGCAGAGGCCTGAAGCAAAAATGTTTTATAAAACCCAGCTGAAGGCCTAGGACTGGGGCAACGGCACGCGTGCCCACAGAAAGGGCCCTGCGTGCCACCTGTGGCACGCGTGCCATAGGTTCACCACCACAGGATTATAAAGAACTTCCCATCCCCATCCCTTTCATGTTCTGGTCCCTTGTTTACCCTATTTCTTCTTGTCTATGAAGAATCGGAAAGGAAATTGAAGAAGCTTCTTGGATGAGAAACCAAATGTTTTCAAGAAAAAAACTCAAGGAAGTTCAGTGGCCTTTTGGAAAAGCAACTTTGAGCTATAAACTTATGTTTATATATTCTTGCTTTAATAGTGTTGTGAGCTGCCCAGAATCTCTTGATAATAAGATATAAATTTAATTAATAAATAAGTTCCTACTGCTACCACTAACTATTTCTTCTCCACAATGAAATTACAGGAGAGCTTCCGGAGGCTAGGAACTGGCACACTTCTCAGTTCCAAGTGATATCTGAAAGACATCAAGGCTTGTACCTGGCTCAGTGGTTAAAATGCAGAATTGCAGGCTGACTCTGCTCACTGCCAGGAGTTCAATTCTGACCGACTCAAGTTGACTCAGTCTTCCATTCTTCCAAGGTCAGTAAAATGAGGACCCAGATTGTTGGGGGTAATATGCTGATTCTGTAAACCGCTTAGAGAGGGCTACGAAGCACTATGAGACAGTGTATAAGTCTATGTGCTATTGCTAGTGCTATATGATGACCTTGGAAGATGGGTGTCCTTGAGATTGCCTGTTCCTAAGGACTCCTTGAAACCTGGGATGAAAACACTGTGGGTCATTTCACTTGGAAGTGGATATTTGTGCCTGTGATTCTGATCTTGCGGCTTCTCTTTTTGGTTATTGCTTTAATTGGGAACCAAGATATGGTCATCAAAGCAATTCTCCTGAAAACTGGATTTGCTCAAATTGCTGCGAGTCACTGGAATTACCCCTCTCCCCCTCCCCCAATTTCCAAACTGATCAACCCCAAACTGCTTAATTATCAGTGAAGTCAAGTTCACCTTCCTTTGGAATCATCAGTGTTTGCTGTTGTCTGTGAAATTGCAACAGTCGTGCTCCTAAGACAGGAAGGGGCTCTGAATTTTTTCCACAAAAAAATGTGCATTCAGCTTGAGAGTGACTGACATGCTGGAACAAGGCCTGAATGTCTAGACGAGACCGAAAGTGAGATTCTCTCAATAATGAGCTTCCTGAAATAATCAGCATTCCCCCCCCTCCTTTTTTCCATCAAAGGGAGCCTGTTTCCATCAGGGGAACAATGAGTGACTATTTGGATCAACAGAGGCGACATTGGTGTTTTCTGGAGTCTTCTGAAGCAGCAAGAATCACTATGGCCACAGTAAAGATACAGCCTAAGTGATAAGACTTGAC
>NW_015388438.1:112549-123674 GCF_001527695.2 Protobothrops mucrosquamatus
CACACACACACACACACACACACACCTGTATCTTATTAATTGTTTCTAATCCTTTGCTTCCCCCCCCACCATTTTGTTTTGGCTTCTCCAGGTTTCAGACACAGTGGAGCTGACTCCTGTCTGACTTCACAATGGACCCCAAAGAGCCATTATCCATTACTATTCAACACTTGTCTCCTCTTATGGATGGAAAGGAGAATCGGGAGGTGGACGCTGCACCCTGAAAACAAGAAGGGCTGGACAATTTAATTTGTTGCTACAACTTTAGAGTCCTGAAAATCAGCTGATTGCAGAATCTTTGAAATGGATGAGAAAGTGCAATGTTTAGTAGGTCTCATCCCCAGAATTCTGGACAATAACAATGTATTTATTTATCAATTTTTTATAGCATACTTTGTGTATATTTATGGGTGGTGTATGCATATACTATCTATACAGTATTAAGGCACATAGTACAGGCAGTCCTTGAATTATAACCATTCATTTAGTGACTATTGGAAGTTACAACAGCACTGAAAAAAAGTGACTTATGACCGTTTTTCACATTTAACTCTGTGTTGTAATTTATGTGTTGTAATTTACAACACAATCCTTTCAGCAGCTCCAAGAGGGTTCCACACCCATTTGCACTATTTAGGTGACCCTGAGGGCACAGATAAACCTCCATGTGGTCTCAATGACTTTCAAAGAAAGTTCTAATGAACAGATGACTGCAAAGGAAATAAATCCTTCCACCATTCAGTCAGAACTGAAGAAGCTTGTTGGATGAGAAGTGAAACATCTTCAAGGAAAAAACAAGAAAGTCTAGTTGCCTTTTGAAAAAGCAACTTTGGGACAATGTTATGTTCTGGAGAACTTCAAAGCTTGTGCATAATTCTGTGATATTTTGCCTAGTTCTAGATTAATGACATCTTCTTAGGTAGTTTTGGGATAGATTTTTCCAACGAACAGAGAAAATTATTTACCTACTTTTCTGTGGGAAAATTTAAACAAGAAAATGGCTACAATACATATAGCAAACCAATTTTAATCGAGAGTGATGTGCAAATCCAGCCCTTTTGGTTCCCGTGTCATGTGAATCCTTAAAACTGTTTCAACTCAGCCAACCACAACTCAATTAATAATGGATAAGCCTGTTGTGTAAATGGAACTGCTTGGGAAAAAAAATTGGAGAGGGGTCAGCAATGAATCTGGGATAGGAGAAGCTGCAAATATGGACTGTTCCCTTATAAATACAGATATATTTGGTGTATTTGCATACTACTTGGCTGAATACACAATAGTAGGCTGTGTTTGGACGGACCCATCACAACGGTTTGGTTTAATGAATCAGTGGTTGCTAGGGAACTAGAGCAAGAAAAAGATATTTGGGTCTGTTGCTTGGTGTTTTGTTGGTATCTTGTTGACCTTTGTGGATAAATAGAGAGGCCTTTGGTCTAATCAGACAGGATGGTCCTTTATGATTTATAATGAAGCATTTATGTAGATTGCAGGTTAAAATCTGAGCTTGGGCAGACACCATTATTTTGGAATTATGTTTTTTCTTATTTTTATTTTGGTCATAAATATTTGATTGAAGGGGTCAATGAAGCAGATCCATTTCTGTATGTGGATTGCAAGCTATGCAGGAATAGTCTGGTTAATAAAATATGGCTGCCATCCAGCACGCATCCTTTCTCAATCTCTGAAAAACAGCCTGAAGCAGACCAGCCAATCATCTTCACTTCTAGAGATCTGGAACCAGTGGTGGGATTCAGCCGTTTCACACCACTTCAGCAGAACCGGTAGCTAATTTTTTGTTGCCCAGGCCCAGAATGGACTTCCAGAAGCAGCACCCACACAGAGAACCGGTTGTTCACATATTTGAATCCCACCACTGTCTGGAACATGAAGAACTCATAGAGGACACCATTAACCAACCAGCCCTCTCTCTCTCTTTGCAGCTGGTCAATAGAAGCCTGCAAAAATAATCTAAACAGTACCTTGGGCAAGCTGTAACCAGACCTGGACCATTACCACTACCAACAACTACTTACTTGCCCTCTATACAAAGCAGGAATGAAACAAACTATAGTGTTCTTCTTCCTTCACAATTTCAGTGCAAAAAATAAAAACATCAGGGCAATGAAGTTGCTGGGTTAAAAGCTGCAATTACTCCTGTGTTAAAAATCCTATTGAGACCAATGAATGCATCATGGCCATCTGATCAGTTTTGCAATTAGACACTATTCCCAAAGCCTCTACTCATAGCTGCAGGATGCAAGCAGAAAAGGTGATGGGGAAGTGATATGGCTATCTGCAGAGGAGAGGGTAAATGACAATATGCTTGTTATTCCCATCCATGAATGATGTGGGTTGTACAACAGTCTCAGATGCCATGTTTCTACTGCAGGGGTCCCCAACCTATGGACCATGGCCCACTGCTGGGACATGGTCCCTTGGCCACTGGGCCGCATGAATGGCTGGCCAGTGCGCACATGTGTGTGCATGCACTCCCCCACTCGTGCTAGTGCTGCCGAGTGTCACATGGGCACTAGCCCTGTCCCGAGTCACACACGGGCGCTAGGCCTGCATCCAGAATTGCGGGGGCACTAGGCCCACTCCCAATGTCGCCCAGGCACTTGTGCCACCCCCAACATTGCACAGGCACTCACACCACCCTCAGCGTTGCGCAGGCGCTCATGTCACCCCCAGCTTTGCATGGGCACTAGCCCTGCCCCGAGCATTACGCGGGCACTAGGCCTGCCCCAGTGTCATACGGGCACTAGGCCTGGCCTGAGCATCGTATGGGTGCTCATGCTACCCCTAGTGTCATGCAGGCACTAGCCCCGTCCCAGCGTCATGCACATACTCGTGCTGCCCCCGTTTGCATCACACATATGCACGCAGCCCCATGCCTGCCCCTTCCTTTCCCTCTGGGCCACCAACCTAGAAAGGTTGGGGACCTCTGTTCTACTGCATAATTATGCCATCTGCATGATGAAACAGTGGCCCACTTATTGTTGTCCTTGTGGTTTGCAGTAGAGGCTTATGGAAGGTGATCAAAAATGGACAAAACTCAAGACACAGGAGGAGGCAAGACAAGAGATCTCTCAAATGTGGAACAGGACAACTTGCCGCAGCCAGCTCACTGCAGGACAACTCATCATGTCCAACTCCCTGCAGGACAATTTCCCACTGTCAACTCACCATGGGACAACGCGCCACAGGACAATTTAACAATTCAATTTAATTATTTAAAACAATTTTAAAAAAATATTTTAATTTTTGTCATTTGCATTTCATTCTCTCCCTCCTTTTGCATCCTTTCTTTAATAATTCTATACCACCTTTCTTTGATATTAGTGTAACTTTTGTCCTGCAGCAAGTGGTCCTGCAGCGAGTTGTACGTGGCGAGTTGGCCATGGCAAATCGTCATAGACCCTCTCAAATGGACCACCCTCAATCTCTTCAAAAAAGAAAAAAGAAAAGAAAAGCAGATGGCCTCTTCTTTTTGCTAATTGAGTTATACAGTTATAAGCTGGAAATCCATCATCTCCATTGATATCCTAAGATCAAAGAGATTTAGAGCTGCGTTTGAACTGGCTCAAGGTCTTTGCAAAGAAGTGCCCTATATTTTTTCTCCGGTTACATGGTTGTCTGCAAGGAGACAAGTGAGGTTGCATTAGTTTGTGTCATGAGCAAAATGACACAAGCACGTCATTTGGATATGATCGCATTTTCATTTCATTCAGCTTTGCTCAGTTGATTCCAACTTTAAGACCAGATGCAAAAGTGTTCAGAAGCATAGCTTGTCAAAGGTTACCAGATAACAAGTGTTTTTAAAACACACAGGTTATAAATCTTTGAGATCAAGTAACAATTAAGTTCAATTGTAGGACTGGTAACAGGTTCTGTCAAACACCTGAAGAGCCAGTTTGGTCTTATGGTGAAGGGAAAGCATAGAAACTAGAGGAGACTGTGAGTTCCAGTCCTGTCTTATGCATGAAAGCCAGCTGGGTGACTTTGGTCCAATCACTCTCTCTCAGCCCAACCCATCTTATAGGGTTGTTGTTGTGAGGAAAATAGGAAGAGGAAGCTGTATTGGAAATACTCACGGCCTAGAGCAGGGGTAGGCAACCTTGGCTCTTTTATGACTCGTGGACTTCAACTCCCAGAATTCCTGAGCCAGCCATGCTGAGGGGAAAGGGAGAGGTTTCTAAGCTGAGCCATGCTGGCTCAGGAATTCTGAGAGTTGAAGTCCACGAGTCATAAAAGAGCCAAGGTTGCCTACCCCTGGCCTAGAGTTATTTATAAAAAATATAGGTGGGATTAAAAAAAATATCTAAAAGAAATCCAGATATAATGCATATATGCCAGCTAGCACCACTGGCTAAATTTCCTCATTCTGTTAAGCCATCATGCAATTTGTTTGGTTTGGGTCTACCAGGACCTATGAATACACCATTGTGGGTTGTAAAATATGGTTTAGGGCTGAGATCCAGTTCCCTTAACAAAAATGGTTTCGGTTTGGCATGTTATATGAACCCAACACAGTGGTTTATTAAATTGTGATTTAGAGCTTAGTGTGTTGTGTGAATCCACCCAAATGTGGTCTAGCCAATAAACCACAGTTTAACAAATTAAGGCTAATAATGATGTGTGTGAACCCAAGCAGTGTCTGTTACAAGTGTTCAGTCTCACCAGCTGTGGCAGTACAACATTCCAGCAGATTACAGAAAGAATATGCATTTCACAGCCATAGTGATTACCGATAAAATACTTTGATCTGCCCATGTAAAAAAAAAACCAATTAAGCCTGAAGAGTGCATTTAGAGGAGCAGTTGGAACGTGAATACTTTTAAACTTATGAGCAATCCTATTAAATTTGACAAATAATCGCTCTGTTAAAGAAGCTTTAAAAGAAACAGGATTACAGAGAATAAATAATGTTCCTGTGGATTGCAAGTCCACAGGGGGTTGGCGGTTGTGCGTTTACACGCTAGATCAGGGATCTTCAAACTTGGCCCTTTTATGACTTGTGGACTTCAACTCCCAGAATTCCTCAGTCAGGTACGCTGGCTGAGGAATTCTGGGAGTTGAAGTCCACAAGTCATAAAAGGGCCAGGTTTGAAGACCCCTGCGCTAGATACTGTACTCTCTTCCTATTTCCTTGTCTCTGGTGATATTCAGTATTCATAGACTTTATTCCACAAATGGCAACCTACTAATGCCCAATTCAGAACACAGAGGAGGCGTAGAGTCAACTGTCCTATTAGCTGGGAAGACAGGTAGTCCTCAACTTACAACCATTCATTTAGTGACTGTTCAAAGTTCCAATGGCACTGAAAAGAGTGATTTATGACCATTTTTCATACTTGCAACCATTGCAGCATCCCTATAGTCATATGATCTAAATTTGGATCATTGGTTCATACCTATGACAGTTGCAATGTCCCGGGGTCATGTGTACTCCTTTTGTGACCTTTTGACAAGCAAAGTCAATGGGGAAGCCAGATTCACTTAGCAACTGTGTTACTAATTTAACAACAGCAGTGATTCATTTAATAACTGTGGCAAAACAGATCATAAAATGGGGCAAAACTCAATTAACAAATGTCTCGCTTAGCAACAGAAATTTTGGGGTCAATTGTGGCCATAAATTGAGAACTACCTGTATTCCTAAGACATCTGGAAGGTCCCCAATGGAGCAAACTTATTTTTGTGTCCAGATAGTTCCACTGGGTTTACGTTAATGCACAGATTAACCAGCAACGTTATTTCTCTATTAATCTTTATTGCCTTTCTTCCTATGATGACTGATGCTTTTGTCATCGAAGCCAACCTATTCTTGAGAGACTTGTTATTTATGGAATGAGATCCCAAGCACACAATAAAATTGAGTATACTGCTGGAGGAAACACAAAATTTAATCCACTTCCCCCCCCCTGTCAGTTAACTGAAGTGGGGAATTTCAACCACTGGATTAATTGTGTCACTAGCTACAATGAATTTATTTGTAGGTTTCCATTTAGCTGTTTGTTTTCTTTTAAATACAAAGTTAACAACTTGGCTACAGGTTGTTTTAAGGTTCTTGGGAAATAGACAATTTTAGCCAAGTAAACCCCACTCTGTTTTAAATGTACGCTTTGCATTCTTAATATACAAATTTTGGCAGGGGTGCAGGTGATAAAAAGTAGTCAAGATAGTGGTTACAACCATAAACTGAGACAGAACTTGGAACTGCCATCTTGACTGTTTTGACCCCCAGCTTCATGGACACCCCTGAGTTTTAGTCTTTGATAGGTAGAATTAGGAAAGGCGTAGAGACTTGCTGCTATTTAATGTGGACAGTTCTAATAGGCAATACTAAGACAATAACTTGGTTTATAGATAATATCAACCTTGGTTTCCTTAACCACAATCTTTTGAACATGCAAGAGCTGGCTGGGCTCGTACATTATGGCTTGGTTCTGAGGTGGCTTCAGGACCATCTCCTTCAATCAGGATCTACCTGTCAGAAAAGAAAACACAAGGGAAAAGAAGATAGAAACAGAAAAAAAGGACAGAAAACGTGTGTGTGTGTGTGTGTGTGTGTGTGTGTGTGTGTGTGTGTATGTATGTATATATATATATATATATATATATATATATATATATATATATATATATATATATATATATATATATATATATATATATACAGTACATACACACACACATAAAGAAGTGGCTTCTGATCTTCCTTTTCACAGTTATACATACAATTTTAATAAAAACCTCTCTAAAATTTCTCTATAATTTCCTTTTTTTTTTTTACAACCCATTCTTTCTAATTCTCAAAACCAGTCTTTCTCAGCCTTGGCCACTTGAAGATGTGTGGACTTCAACTCGCAGAATTCCACAGCCAGTCCATACATCTTCAAGAGGCCGAAGTTGAAAAACACTGCTCAAAATCATAAGTCGCAAAATCATTTTCTTTCTTATGCAAAAAGTCTATAAGGGGTTTCCAATCATTGATCAATGTCCATCATGTCCTTTCTCTAATCAAATTACTCGGTTTGTCCATCTCGGCATGTTCTGTCAAGCATTCCTCCATGGTAGCTGGCGCCGAAACTTTCCATCTTTGTGAATATAGTAATCTCACTGCAAAAATAATATACTGAAATCTATGTTTCTTTTCTTCCAATAGATAGCTAGCATTTTGCATCCACTGAAGCAGCCCTTACTAAACAATCACGAGGTGCTTTCCCCCGCTAAACAGTTTTAAAATTTCTCAAAATGATTTGCACAAACATGTCTGCAGATATCTAACCATTCAACAAAACTATCAATGGGTTTTAGTTGGTCTCCACCTGATGCCTCTGAGATGTGGGCTTTCATCAGGAAGAATTATGAATGTAAACCAATCTTGTCACTTCTGATATGGTCTTCAACCAAGTACTGTCACGTCTTAGGAAAATGAGATATTTGCCTCGCTCTCTGGGTGAAAGACTTACCTGTTCAGATAGTCAGACAGACTAATGCATTTACTACCATGTTCTTTCAGAAAATACCTCAAGAGAATAAAGGGGGGGAAATGAAATTCTTTTTAACTTCCCTTGCTTCATAGCTTCTTTTCTAAAGAAAGGTCTCTTCCCATGTTTATTTAGAACCAGGGATGGGATTCAGCCAGTTTGTACCAGTTCAGCAGAACCAGTAGCTAATTTTTTGTTGCCCAGGCCCAGAATGGACTTCCGGAAGCAGCATCCACACAGAGAACCGGTTGTTCACGTATTTGAATCCCACCACTGCTTAGAACCTTTTAATTGCTCAGGAAGCTAACTTCGTTCTATTATTTTTTTTTATTACGTTAGCGTTCTGTATTTTAATCACTGTGATTTAGTGAGCATTTTAATTGTTTAAAATGTTAGCATGTTGTAAAGTACAACAGCTGCCATTTAATTAAAAAAAATAGAATAGTTAAATAAACATTTTTTGCATTAGTTCCCTCTCCAGTCTTTTTGTATACAGAAAAAGAGGGAGGGAAGAAATGAATTCAGCATACTAGGAAACTTTTAAATAAACAATCCTTTTAAAATAAGAATTCTATAGTTGCAACAAGAAGAAAATGTCACAACGCTGAGAAGGAGGTCTGGCCATTACTTATATGAATGATGGGTTCCAATCTGCAGAAAAAAGTTGGCCATTGTTATGAAAGTCTGTATAGAACATTGGATTCTTGATAAAATGTTTCTTGATAGCATGATTGGTTGCTAGTTCTGTGGGGTTTGTGTTGATTGGTTGCTGTTTTGACAGTTCTTAAACCCAGATTTTTCCAGGAAATGGTTATGCTCAGAAGTGAGAAGCGTTTTGGCGGATATGTTTAATTCTCGGCTTAACACGATAGACTTTGTGAAAGATTTTTGGCTTAACACAGGAAAAAAAAATACATGATCAGGCTTTGCACTTATCCAACTAGTGATGGAAAAATAATGAAATCTTTGCTAATACGGATTGTGATAAAAACATGTGTGTGTGTTTATCCAATCAGGGGTCGAAAGATATTAATGGTGAAGAGTTTTCCGCCAGATGTTAATTTTTCTCGGTCTAGTGCTTGTGAGTAAATGAATGTTTCTTGTCTGCAAAGGAGTTTAGTGTGTTTGTGTGTGGGGGAAAGATTTGTGCTTTGGAGACTTTCAGATATTTATGGGGAAATTTTATATTATTTTACAGGAAGTCCTCACTTACAACCGGTTGCTTATCTACTTTCAAAGTTACAAAGGACCCACCCCAAAAATACTTCCACCCAGTTCCAAAATTCCAGTGGCTGCTCCTGCTGCAGTCACATGACCACATTTTCGGAGCTCAGCAACCTCCCTGCATCTACGGTTGTTTGCAGTGTTCCACGGTCATGTGGCTACAATTTTTGCCGAACATTGGCATTTAATTCTGGTTATCGGCAAAACCTCCCACTAGCAAACAATGGATTTGCTTAATGACCATGGATTCATTTAATGACCATGGTGATTTGCTTAATGACAGCTGCAAAAATGGTCATAAAATTGGGTTGGTTACATGATGATCTGTTTTATCACCATCACGACTTACAACCATAATTTTCAGGCTCCATTACTGTCATAAGTTGAGGACTACCTGTATATCATTAAAACGGGCATCTGACTGCAGATGTGTAGGTTTTTGCTATGCAAATGTTTGGTGCTGGGAACATAAAGTATGTCAACAAATGGACATGAAGGGAGCAGCTAGAAAATCTGTGCAATGCTCAAAAGCAAAGGTTTTTTGCACTCAAGACCCTTTCACTATTCTGCATTGTTATAGTAAGAAGGTGTTGAAAGGACTGTATGTGTGTCATCCTGGTGAACAAGAGATGTTATCCTACTAATATATAATAGGTCTCCTCTGTATTGTTATGTTAAGTATATGGATGTGTATGCATGCAGTTTTCATGTGTATAAATTCAGAATTAAGGGCAAAAGAAAACACTCCAGACAATAAGCTTATAAGCCATTATGGTCTAACAGAACAGAACAGAACAGAACAGAACAGAACAGAACAGAACAGAACAGAACAACACCGCTGGAGGAGATCTTGAAGGTCTTCTAGTCCAACCCCCTGCTCAGGCAGGAAACCCTATACCATTTCAGACAAATGATTGTCCAATCTCTTCTTATAAACCTCCAGTGTTGGAGCACCCACAACTTGGAGGCAAGTTGTTCCACTGATTAATTATTCTAACTGTTAGGAAATTTCTCTTTAGTTCTAGATTGATTCTCTCCTTAATTAGTTTCCATCTGTTGCTTCTTGTTTTGCCTTCAGGTGTTTTGGAGAATTGGTTGACCCTCCTCTTCTTTGTGGCAGCCCCTTAGATATTGGAACACTGCTATCATGTCTCCCCCAGTCCTTCTTTTCATTAAACTAGATATACCCAATTCCTGCAACTGTTCTCCATATGTTTTAGCCTCCAATCCCCTAATCATCTTTGTTGCTCTTCTCTGCACTCTTTCTACAGTCTGATCCCGGCCTGCTCATTGGTAAATATATGCAGAGTCTTATTGTTTTGCCAACATTTCTGTACATCCAAATGAATCCTGTCTGTAAAGTTAAATTTTGGGGCACGCCCACAGTATGGCAGGAATTCCAACAGCATAAAACTGTTGATAAGCATATCCTACTGAACATAGTTACAAATCCGTTTTAGATTATGGTGCTAAATGCACACAGGCCTCTAAAAGTAGCTGAGTGAGCAGGGATCTTTCAGTAAGAATGGTCATGCATCCAATTTAAGACCTCATATATTAGCAAGAAAACCTTTTCAGCAGGCTTTATATGCCACAGAATGGACTGTTAAGATTTCTTGAGCCTTCTTGTAGCTGAGCGAAAGCCAAAAGCAGTTTCAACCAAGGAGAACAGTTCTTTGGAGATTTGAAAAGGTGTGTGGCCTCCTTAAAAAAATGTGTTCTATTCTTGCACCTTTCAATTGAGTCACAGCTTCAGATGTAATTTTCTTGGCATGCTCCATGAAACAAATGGAAGGATGAGATACCATCAAACTTTACTTTGGCTAATAGAAGAATTCATCACATAGGCTGACACAAAGGTTAAAAGATCTCAGTAAACTTATCTTTTCTGGAACATGTTTTACTCTTGCCATAGAAATAGACTTAGTCCAAGAACCAGAATGACTTAAGAAAATCCTTCAACAGCATCATTCCTCGCGAAAGAAAGATAAAAGTAACAGAGCATTAGCCCACAGCCCCAAATATTGATTGATTGATTGATACTGTGCCATCAAGTTGTCAATTTTTAGCAACCATTTCCTCTTCCATCTTTTCATGTTCTCCATTTCACTTTCCCCCAAATAGGGTAGAAGACCGCCCAGGGCTAAAGCAGACAATATGGTGGTTTGCATAATATAGTAGCTGGTTCCTTGCCTAATTTAAGCTGGTTCCTTGCCTAATTTAAGCTGGTTCCTTGCCTAAATTAAGGTAATACAATCCTTTTAATTGTGCTTGGATCTTTGTGATGTCATTGTGTCCATGTAGTTTCTTTGGTAATGAATGCCTACCTTAAAAGAATATTCATAGCTCAGGGTTGAACTGTGAAGTCCTTGGTGCTCTCTGAGCTTGGTTGTTGGTGGGTTTTT
>NW_015388438.1:124632-146158 GCF_001527695.2 Protobothrops mucrosquamatus
AGTTTTATTATAATTTTATGAATGGAAGTAAAGACTTTAAAATCTTCCCAGTTTTTGTATTTTTCAGATATTTTTCTTTTAGACATATGCTCAGGTGTTCGTGCTTCTGTAGATTTTGACTTTGTTTTATCCTCTTCTTAATTTTAATTTAACCCTTTTTGACATTCCATTTATTCTATTTTATAGTACATAATTCAAGCTCTACTTTATGAACTGCCAGGACAGCTTTTGGACATGAGGCATTAATGACATGTAATGCTAATAATGCTAACTGATGACTTTCAAACTTGAGAATGGTTTGGCACAGTCCTCTTTGAATCTCAATAAATATGTCAACTCCTTTTAAGCACTTTGAACATCCTTCCAAGTTCTGATTTCTCCATCTTTAGTTTCAAGTTTGTATGTAGACACTATGAAAGACAATCCTGCACATAGATAAAAAGGCTTTTTAAAAATCTTCATTTCCTGTGCCTAAGACCCTTGTAATGGAAAGAATGGAGGAGGAAGCATGGCTATGGCAAGTAACAGAACCATAAAATCTTTGGGTATCATGTTTCCCTTTAACCCGAAGGTGTTTTTTCAAGAGGCAACTGGACTTTCTTGTTTTTCTTTGAAGACATTTCGCTTTTCATCCAAGAAGTTTCTTCAGCTCTGATGGAATGGTTGGGAATGGAAGGATTTATATTCCTTGCAGACAGCTGGTCATTTGCATTCTTTTAGAGGGTCATTGAGGCCACTTGGAGGTTTGTCTGTGTCCTCAAGGGTCACCTGAGTAGTACAAATGAGTGTGGAGCCTTCTTGGAACTGCTGAAAGGACTGTGTTGTAGACTGGAGATAGATGATGTCATATCCCTCCCACTCTGTTGAGAAAGGGCTGGTCAGTTTTGACATACATGGCCTCTTTGAACCCTCTTTCAAACCAGCGATCCTCTCTCTCCAAAATGTAGACTTTGCTGTCTTCAAAAGTGTGGCCTTTGTCTTTTAAATGCAGATGGACTGCTGAATCTTGTCCTGAAGGGTTTGTTCTCCTATATTGTTTCCCTTTAACCTTCTCTTCTTTAGGCCAAAAACAAGTCCCTTTAAGCCACTCTTCACAGGAATTAACTCCCTTACTAACTTTGTAGCTGTTCTGGACTCTCTTCCCATTTTTTCAGCATCCTTTTGTATTCTGCCCAGTCTCTCTCTCTCGCTCTCCTAGCCTTAGGGTGACCCACTTCTGAAAATCTTGCCATGAAACCCATGCAGGCTTGTCTGAATGTTACCTTCTGGGCGGAGGCTTTGTGGTATCCGTAGCAGAACATCCAGATTCAGCCATTGTTTCATTCCATACAGCATTAACCTTGTGAACTCTCAAGCTTCCTCTTTCCGTTATATATTCAAGATGGATAGTATTTAATATTTATTTGCTACGTATATGTAGGGGTGTGGGTCTATACATATGTTGTTCATAGTATGTTTAGGTGTGCGTCATGTATGTGTTTCACTTTGAGAGCGGGCAACTAAATTTCATTTTTGATGTGTGACGTTGTGCCCACAGTAAAAAAATGACAATAAAGGTTATCTTATCTTATCTTATCATATGCAGTTGCCAGGAGTCCAAACTGACTTGAAGGCACACAGACAAACAACACAATAAAACCCTTTCCTCAGATCTCTCAAAGAGTCTCAAAAATCTTGTTCTTGCTGATCCTATCACATCATGTCTCCATTGGCCACACCCCCTGTAGCTCTTGGACACTAAAATAAGTTAGCAAATAAATAAATAAAATGATGGAACTTAGCCAGAGGAAATGCCCCATTCTTGATACAGATGAACTACGAGTTCACTCTTGACACAGTAAATGTGGGGGACCGCAAAGGTTCTGACTAACCTGCGTCACAGCAATGTGGCAAAATCCCTATGGTTTTGGAATATACATTGCAACATTAGATGTGTGTCAGCCCTGGATTACCCATTAAGCAAAATAAGCATATGCTTAGGGCACCAAGGAAAGAGGGACACCACAGAGTTTGTTCCCTAGCTATCATACCCTTTTTTCACTGTCATTTTTTTTGTAATTGTCCTTAACTGCAGTTTAACTTTAATCTGCATTGCTTTAAAAAAATATTTTCTTAGGCATGGTGAGTGACTAAAGTTTGGTCTGAAGATATTTTCAGATGTCTCATTTATTTCCATCTTGGGGTGTGATAGTTTCACTTTCATTGAGAGGTGCCACCTGTTGGGCTTTGCTTAGGGTGGGGTGTCCAACCTTGGCAATTTTTAGATCTGTGGACTTCAACTCCCAGAATTCACCAGCCAACCGTAACTGAACTATAAGCTGAACCTGGGAGCACATGTACCATGGCTGACTTTGGTCCTGTTCTGTTCAGTTATCCTTCTGATGGACAACAGATGGATAAAGTCTGAAGCTACATTACTCCCACTTGGAGTTCAACTCTAAGCAGTGAAAGATGTTTCTCTGTCAGGGTGCAAAGAGAAAATATCTACTGTGAACTCCGTCTAGGTGTCAGGAAGGGCATCCAGCCAGTAAATACTCAGTTCCACTTAGTCCCCTGACTCCACCCTGATAAAAGGGATTACAGGGTCATAAAAAGAAAAAAAGAGATTTATATGCAAATAATATACATGTATGTAAATTTTATATGTGTATGTGTGTGTGTGTATATATATATATAAATTATATATATATATTATATATATCACCAAACAAATAAATCTCGACCACCAGGAAAATCTAAACTAGAATTTTTTTTTAATAAAACCGAGCTTTCATCGGAAACTTCCGACATCGTCAGGGTTCTTAAAGCTAATAAATGGGAACGACCTATATAAGATGACCCAGCGCCTGCATCCAGCTCCTGGACCGTGTCATTGGTCCCTGCTGATTAAGCTGCGTTCTTGGCTTCTCCTTAACATTAGCATCCAACCCTTTCCTGTTTCTCTTCCATATACTCTCATTGACTCCCTCGTCATCAGTTCTGTTAAGAACGCAAGAACGCAAGAACGCAGCTTAATCAGCAGGGACCAATGACACGGTCCAGGAGCCGGATGCAGGCACTGGGTCATTTTATATAGGTCGTTCCCATTTATTAGCTTTAAAAACCCTGACGATGTCAGAAGTTTCCGATGAAAGCTCGGTTTTATTAAAAAAAAATTTCTAGTTTTGATTTTCCTGGTGGCCGAGATTTATTTGTTTGGTGATATGGATATACCCGGGAATCGTATTTTTACTGACATTATTAATATTATATATATATATATATATATATATATATATATATATATATATATAAATTATATATATATAATTTACAATCCCTAAGGTTGCAGACAACCAGACAACCATGATTACCCATATTAGTACGGATTAACTTCCATTAATTTCAATGGATCTTGGTCCTCCAACACACTTGGACTGTCTGTTATATTTAAACTCTATTGCAGTAATTAAGGACATGGTTTCCCAGTAGTTTGATCAAATTATTCAACATTCAATATGTCAATGAGAGTGAATGCTTCTAGCAATATCCCAAAAATCTCTAGGAAAGTGTACTAAACCCAAAGACAAAGGAAAAGAAATTGGTTCTTTGGGCTATTTAACTATCAGCTAACATATGTCTGTTTCCTTCTGAAACATTCACTAAACGTATCACAGCCAAGTCTCGGTTGCTCAGAGAGAAAGCTGGCTATGCTTCAGCCTGGAAGGAACTTGACATGGCCTCTGAGAGAAGCAGACAGTTTAAATCCATGGCTTCATCTGCGTAAGTATAGTTGCAGTACAGTTAAAAGCTGTGACTTATTTCAAGCTGATTCTTGACACTGCATAATAAATCAAAAGGAGTTGGCGAGCCATCTATCTTTTCTGTGTTGACTTAGGCCATTCATAAGCAAAATCAGGTCTAATTATGTTTAATTTTGGAATCCTTGCCAAATATCTAACATGGAGGCCAGTTGTATAGTATTACAGAAATATAAATTAAAGGAGCTTCTGAATCTTTCTATAGGATCATAGAAGTTGCCTTAGAAGGATCTGGAGGGATATTTAACCATTTTTTTAACGTGTTACATTCATACCTTACAAAGGAGCAGTGTGGCAGCTTAGTGGTGAAGACTCTCTCCTCCCATTCAGAAAATTGAGAGTTCAATCCTAGGTAGGGGCAGAAAAAATGTCTGCTGCAATGTAGGCATCAGGAAGGGCATCCAGCCAGGAAATGCTCAGTTCTATCCAGTCGCCCGGACTCTACCATGAATCAAGGGATTACAAGGTCATAAAAAGAGAGTTTTATTCATATCTTACAAAGATAGGATAAGATATGTTACATTCATATCTTACAACGAATATTATCATTTCTCTCCTTTCTTATATTATCTTCTTACACAACAATAAGTTATTTGCCAGGCTGAGAGATACAGACTCACCCAGGATTGTCTAGTGCAGGGGTAGGCAACCTCGGCTCTTTTATGACTCATGGACTTCAACTCCCAGAATTCCTGAGTCAGCATAGCTGACTCAGGAATTCTGGGAGTTGAAGTCCATGAGTCATAAAAGAGCCGAGGTTGCCTACCCCTCTAGTGTCTTTATTTATTTGGTGCTCTGAAAGAGGTCTTCGAGACTGTGAGTTCTCAGATTCTTCATTGGAAAAGAATCACTTGTTGAATTTGCACAAGTCTTAAACAGGTAAACCAGGTAGGGTTTTGTTTTGGTTTCGGGTAAATCACCTATTTTCTCCTGGATCAGATCTGTATGTTTTGAAAGCTTGATCCGGATTATACCTGGCAGATAAAATGGTATGCCAGGAAGAAAGATTATCAGATCCTTTCTTCGTTCAGGTCCCTGGGCAGGAAACATAAGAACTAGCTTAGGGTTAGATCCTTGATTCATCTAGCAGAGTTTCGGACACTGGTTTTTCATAGTATTACAGAAATATAAATGAAAGGAGCTTCTGAATCTTTCTATAGGATCATAGAAGGTGCCTTAGAAAGATCTGGAGGGATATTTAACCATTTTTTTTAACGTGTTACATTCATACCTTACAAAGGAGCAGTGTGGCAGCTTAGACTCTGCTGCAAACTCCATGGAAGACTCTCTCCTCCCATTCAGAAGTTTGAGAGTTCAATCCTAGACAGCGGCAGATGTTTCTCTCCTAGAGCTCAAAGGAAAAATGTCTGCTGCAAACTCCATGTGGGCCTCAGGAGCGGTCTGTATGTTTTATACCTGGCAGATAAAATGGTATTCCAGGAAGAAAGATTATCAACTCCTTTTTTCTTTCAGGTCCACGGGCAGAAAATATAAGAACTAGTAGTAGCTTAGGGTTAGATCCTTGATTCATCTAGCAGAGTTTCAGACACTGGTTTTTCATAATCCTTTTACTACACCTGCTGAGTCCTTGAGACCCAGATCTTTGGCAAGCAAGCTATGTTGTGGTGCTTCCTTTGGTTATTAGCTAGCATTTATAGAAACATCAACAACTAAGGTGACCACCTTTTTTACAATGAGAAGGAGGACACAAATAAATTGAAGAAAAAAAATATCGTAAACAAAAGAAACATTTTATTCATTGCAACAATAATACAGAATACACTATAAAATGATAAATGCACAATAAAAAACATTTGTAACAATAACATTTTATATTGTAATTATGCTTACATGCCTATTAATTATTATTTAAATGAGTACTTTTCCATTGAATGCATATTTTTTTTCAATGTATCATCTTCTAACAATATATTGGAAATATCTGAACAAGAAATATCCTTCATATTGAATTTTACGGCACGTGCTGCAGTTAGAGTATCAAGCACATTCATTATGAATAAATAAAATTAATTATTAAAACTGAAACAATAACATAAGCGAATAAACTTGTAAATAAAATTATACATATTTAGAAATTATGAAATAGATAATGAATTAATAAAACATGAATTATTGTGCTCACCTGTGTATGATTGAATATTCACTGAGAAAGAAGTGAGTCTAATGCATGCGTGTGTGCCATGTCATATTTCGGTAAGAAATAAACAAAGCCACTTGCACGCGGTGCACTCTTGCGTGCGGCGCACTCTCTCAAAACAATTCTCCTGTGCGGAGCGCATGCATCTCATAATTGCGTCTCGTCGCACTATACCGAGCCTTGACGAATCGTCATGTCAAATACAAATACGTCACATCACACGCAACGGATCGGATCGGCATCGATCGAATATGGAGATTTACAGATTAGTCTTCAAATATCGAAAAGGAGGACATGTAGGAGGACACTTTTTGAGAGAGGACGAACTTACAAAAGAAGGACTGTCCTCCCTAAAGGAGGATGATTGGTCACCTTACAACAACTGATGTCAGAAAAAGACCTAGTGGTCCATGGAGTCTGCCCTTTAAGTTTGCTGTGTGTTGTAATTAATTAATTTTTAATTTTAATTTTAATTTTAATTTTAATTTTAATTTTAATTTTAATTTTAATTTTAATTTTAATTTTAATTTTAATTTTAATTTTATGATGGACATGTGTTTATCCCAAGCATGTTTAAACTCGGTTACTGATGACTGACACACTATTTCTGCTGGAAGTTGGCTCCAAGGTTCCACTAGTCTTTCTGTGAAGTAATACTTTCTAACGTTACTTTTGAACTTCATGATAACAGAAGAGTTGAAAGGGACCTTGGAGGTCTTCTAGTCCAACCCCCTGCTCAGGCAGGAGAGACCCTATTCCATTCTGGACAAATGGCTGTCCAATCTCTTCTTGAAAACCTCCAGTGATGGACCCTCCAAAAGTTCTGAAGGCAAGCTTTTCCACTGGTTTATTGTTCTCACTGTCAGGAAATTTCACCTCAGTTTTAGGTGATTCTCTCTTTGACTAGTTTGCTTCTTGTCCTGCCTTTAGGTGCCTTGGAGAATAAGTTGACCTCCCTCTTCTTTGTGGAGAATAAGTTGATCTCCCTCTTCTATCATGTCACCCCTGGTTCTTCATTAAAGTAGACAGACATATCTAGATGTACTTCCCTTTTGTCTGTTTGAGGTTATGCCCCCATATTCTTGATTTTTGCTTAATATTGAAAATACTGCCTTCTAGAACCTTATTCTTACCCTTATATTTAAACATTTCAATCATGTCACCCGTTTCCTTTCTGTCTTCCAGGCTGTCTATACAAGTCATCCTCAATTTACAGCAGTTTATTTAGTGATTGTTCAAAGTTACAAAGTTACACTGAAAAAAGTGACCTATGACCATTTTTCACACTTATTCTATTCTATTCTATTCTATTCTATTCTATTCTATTCTATTCTATTCTATTCTATTCTATTCTATTCACCAAGGTCCCTTCCAGCTCTGTTCTATTCTAATGGATGCTTCTGAAGTGTTCAACATCAATGGTGTTTAATGTATTCCAGATCACTTGAGCTCCACAATCCATTCAGTTAATCCCACCATTCAGTTATTACAGGCCAGGTGGGTTGCTTGAGGTTCTGCCAGTGGGTGTTTCTTTGGACCGTATCCTGATGACCCCAGACATGCTTTTATCCACCCTAACTGCGTTGCAATGGAGTGTGAACATATAATGAAACAGAGCTGTTGCTACATCAGGAGTGATGAGGTGTTTAAAAATTGTTGCTTGGCTTCTGTGCAAATTCACTGAAGATCAGTTCCTTTGCTTGCTAGCCTGTAAGTATACAATGACTTCTAACCCAAATGTCCTTTGTGGCTTTCTAGAATAGTTTAAAAATGAGGGTGGAGTGATCTTGGTGTCTCTCCACCTACTTATTAAATACTTTTTCCAGTGTTTGAGAAAGCATGTTTATGGTACAATGACCTCATTAGAGGGGCAAGGCTAGAACATATGGTCTTGCATCCCTTTGTTGGATTTAACTAAAATAAATGAAATTAGCCAACTGAACAAAATAAAACCAAGTCATGGTTCATTTATCTCCAATTTGCCACTGAATTCCAGCAGTGGAATCTTAGAGGTTCTGGGAAATATAGTGTGTGTGTGTGTGGGGGGGAAGCTAAGAGTATACATATAGTTCTTAACTTATGATTGTAACAGAACAGAATAACAGAATTGTAAGAGACATTGGAAGAGGCATTGGAGTCCAGCCCCTTGCACAAGCAGAGACCCTACACCATTCCAGTCTCTTCTTAAAAGTCTTCAGTGATGGGGCACCCACAAATTCTGAAGGCAAGCCGTTCCACTGGTTAATTGCTCTCACTGTTAGGAAATTTCTCCTTAGTTCTAGATTGCTTTTCTCCTTGATTAATTTCCATCCGTTGTTTCTTGTCTTGCCTTCTGGTGCTTTGGAAAATTGTAACTGGGCCCAGAATTATGCTCATAAGTAGTGCTGGTTGTTAAGCAGGTCATCACATGACTGATTTTACAACATTTTTTGCAGTGGTCATTAAGTAATTAATTCAGTTCCCAGAGTTCCTCTGCCAGAAGTCCACACATCTTGACAATGTTGAGAAACACTGATCTATATTTTATGAACCCTAAGGGCTTAAACAGTTGACTTAATCCTTCTCTCTTTTCTCTAATACTTTGCTAGCTGGAGAATTCTGGGAGTTGAAGTCCACACATCTTCAGGTTGCCAAGATTGATACTTGCTGTTTACTTGCTGTTGTGCAAGTAATGCCTTGTGCAATATAAACAAACTGGATAGTTATTTGGGAGAAGAGGGGGACTCGGCGCTCAGAGAATGTTGCCAGCCTATTTCACAACAACTTCCAAGCGGCTTGTAGTAAAAGCAAATAGGAAATAGCAGGATGAGTAAATAATTATTTTGAATAACATCATACACTGGGAAAGGAATTATGGATCCACAAGGTTATCACAACCGCTGTGTATACTTAACAGATGCTGGTCCACTTAATGACCACCTCAAAAAAGGTCATAAAATCAAGTCCAGTCACATTGGTGCTTTGACTTATAGCCAGCATGACTTATGAGTTCCAGGCTCCATTATGGTGTAAATTGAGACTACGTGTACAGGAATGTCCATGGGTGTGTCTTTGGGAGTAGTGGTGATGAGAAAAACCCAAAACAATGGACATGACTATGCACTCTGGAAAGAATGCAGAGAAAAGCAACAAAGATGATTGGGGGACTGGAGGCTAAAACATATGAAGAACAGTTGCAGGAATTGGATATGTCAACCCTAATGAAAAGAAGGACTAAGGATGACATGATAGCAGTGTTCCAATATTTGAGGGGCTGCCACAAAGAAGAGGGGGTCAATCTATTGTCCAAAGCACCAGAAGGCAAGACAAGAAAACAATGGCTGGAAACTAATCAAGGAGAGAAACAACCTAGAACTAAGGAGGAATTTCCTGACAGTTAGAACAATTAATCTGTGGAATGACTTGTCTCCAGGTGTTGTGGGTGATCCATCACTGGAGGTTTTTAAGAAGAGATTGGACAGTTATTTGTCCAAAATGATATAAGGTCTCCTGCTTAGCGGGGGGATGGACTAGAAGATCTCCAAGGTCCCTTCCAACTCTATTATTCCATTCGGTTCTGTTCAATTGAAGTTCCATTCTTTTTACATACCTGAACTAAAAGGGGACAAGGATTCATTCATGTTGTCACAGTTATCATTTTGAATTTTTTATTCCCCCCCCCCCGGCCTGCACACACAGACACACTAAAATCCAGGTGATTTTGCAAAACATTTCAGCTTCAGGAATAATGGACAGGACAGCACACAAATGAAAGAAATATGAACACAAGGACCCTTTAATTTGACTCTAATTGGTTTATTCAATTTCTATAGCCATTCAACTTAACCAAGTAATTATTAAGCAATAAAAACCAATAAAACAGTAGAAACATCCAAAAAATAAATACAAACAGTAGCCAAGATAATTAATCAACTAACAGCAAAGCCAGGAAATGGGGTCCTTCACACATTCCAGGCCTCAGGCACGGGTACATAGCCAAGTTGTTAAAGCAGGGGTCTTCAAACTTGGCCCTTTTATGACTTGTGGACTTCAACTCCCAGAATTCCTCAGCCAGGCATGCATGGCTGAGGAATTCTGCCTGGCTGAGGAATTCTGGGAGTTGAAGTCCACAAGTCATAAAAGGGCCAGGTTTGAAGACCCCTGTGTTAAAGCCTTGCAAAAGGTCAGCAGAGGTGTGGCCATTCTATTCTCTAAAGGGAGGATGTTCCAGAGAGCAGCGGCCATTGTAGAGAAAAAACCTGTTTTTTGTTCCCCGTTAACTGACACTCTTTGGCTGATGGGATCTGCAGCATGCCTAAACTGCTGGATTGAACTGGACAGGTAGAGACACTTGGAAAAACATGGTCCCTCTAGTAACTCAGTCCCATGTAGGACTTTAAAGGTGACAACCAGGACCTTGAATTGCACCTGGAAATACACCAGCAGCTACTGCAGCTCAGGGAGTACTGGTGTTACATGTGCTGTAACCATTAAATTACCTGTGCAATTGCTTTTTGTTCCAGTTGAAGTTTCTGTATGCTCTTCAAGGGCAGCCCCATATAGAGTACATTGCAGTAATCCAAGCATGGGGTTATGCGGGTATGAGTGATGGTGAGCAGGGCCTCCTGGTCCAAGAATGCAACTATCGCATGAAGCTGGATGAAGCTGTGCAAAGGCTCTCCTAGACCCAATTGCCACCTGCTCTTCAAGCAGGACCAGTGGTGGGATTCAAATATGTAAACAACCAGTTCTCTGTGTGGATGCTGGTTCCGGAAGTCCAGTCTGGACTTGGGCAACAAAAAATTAGCTACTGATTCTGCCGAACTGGTGCGAACTGGCTGGATCCCACCACTGAGCAGGACCTGTAGTCTAGGATCTGTCTAGGGTAGCAGTGCTCTTGGTTTTTAATTGCTTTCCATTTTTATTTTTATAGTTATATAAATATTTTTATACTGTTCCATTTTTATTTCTAAGCAAATCCCTTTGTTGGCTGAGAGATAGCCTTGTAGCATCCCAGTTCCCATGTTGTCTTCAAAAATAGAAATTACTTGAAACAAACAGACAAAAGTCAGCTTCGGAAGGAATATGGTAAGTGCTAAAGAAGGTATCTATGTTGCACTTGCAAACACGGGTCTAGGACAGGGGTAGGCAACCTTGGCTCTTTTATGACTCGTGGACTTCAACTCCCAGAATTCCTGAGCCAGCATGGCTCAACTTGGAAACTCTCCCTTTCCCCTCAGCATGGCTGGCTCAGGAATTCTGGGAGTTGAAGTCCACGAGTCATAAAGGAGCCAAGGTTGCCTACCCGTGGTCTATAGGACAACTTGCCATGGCCAAGTCACCAAAGGAGAACTCTCCACAGGACAATGCAAGGCTGTATTAATCGTTTCATTCAGTTACTTTTATTATTGGTGACCATGTATTCATTAAAATTATTCATCAAAACGCTTGTATGTGTGGATTGACTTTATTTTATTATTATTGGCCACAGGTCTGTCAAAATTAATTTAACTTTTGTATTTGTTGAATTGTCCCACAACGTGTAGTCTACTGGCGAGTTGCCCGTAGCGAGTTGCTCTAATCTGTGTGGATGCTTGCCCTTGTGCCTTCTGCTGGATTATCATCAGTTAGAAATGGGAGGGAAGAGAAAGAGAAATGTGGACATTGTCTGTGGTCACGCTCAGCTTGGAAGAAAGTCCAAGCCATGATTGCTTGTCAGACTACAAGCCACATTTACTTCCACTTCGGTATATTATTTTTGTTTTGATTCACTTTTGGAATGATTTGATTTCCTTCCCCTTTTCATCTTATTTTGCTGCCTTTCCCCCCCCCCCCTTTGGGTTTTTAATGTTTTGAAGTTGTTCTTTACAAGTTTACCCTCAGACTCCACTGAGGTCAAGGGCAGGATTATATTTCTATTTTATTAAACACACAAAGAAAAGCTGTGTTATGATTGCTTACATTTTGGGCAATTTTGGAAATAGTGGTTTTGAAAATGCACTTTCAGGAAGCACAGGAACTATTGACATTCACTAGGATTGTCAATAATTGCCATTTTTTTTCACTGTTATTTAAAAAAAGAAAAACAGTCAAAATTACATTCATATATGGGATGACTTCATTATGGCGATGCCATGGTTTACATATTTGTGTCAGATATTGTGACATTAGTTCATCATAAACTTTGCATGACATTCCCGTGAGGCCATTTTGAAGTGTCCACAGTTTGTTATGGACAGGGATTATTACAACGACTATAAAATAGCATTTTGTGCTAAGATTAAAATGTTGATTTTGTTTCTGAGGAATAGACTACATTGTGCAAGCATTATTAACTGCAAATATGATTTAATTCTTGCCCACCTAATCTCGGGGGGACATCTTACAACACTATAAATGAACATCGGGCCTCAAGTTTACTTTGCTAATTTATCTGAAACTCTATTCTAGTTTTCTATTTCCTGCTCTTTTCTCCTTCTGTAATTGATCTAGATTATGTTTTCATAGCTTTATTCAACTAACACCCTCGGCTGGTTTGGACTGTCAGACTTTTGTCCATCAGCAAGATCATTGATTCATCCAACCAACCAGTTATCTGATCATTCATTCATCCATCCATCCATCCATCCATCCATCCATCCATCCATCCATCCATCCATCCATCCATCCATTCATTCATCTATCCATTTAATTATCTATCCATCCATCTCCTTGTCTGGCTCTTGGCCACTCTGGGCAGTTCACAAGGTAGAAAACAGAAAACATAACAATAAAGCAATATAACAAAAAAGACAAAAGTGCAAAAATGTGGCAAAACCAGGCAACAATAAAAAAAACCTGCTCACATTCTCAGAAGAAGCTTCAACTACCCTTGCCAAAAGTCTGGACAAAAAGCCACAGTATGATAGAACCATGTGTGGTATCCATAAATTAGGTGCACCTTTGATTGCACTGTTAAAAGTAGTCCTTGACTTATGACCACAATTGAGCCTAGAATTATGGTTGTAAATCATAGTTGTAATTAAGCAAGGCATCTACACAGCATCCTGTTGTGTATGCTGGGTGGAGCATACATTGCCTCTCGGTTGCTGAACAAATGGTCATAAATCAAGGATTACCTGTGTATCTGAAATGTTGACTTTTTTTTTTTTACTATGCACTGTGGACATCCTTGCCTCCTGCTCCAAATTTGGTGTCGGACCTGCCACAACTTAAACCTCTAAACAGAAATGATCCTTGGCTCCATTTGTTGAGAAAGATGTTGTTTATTAAAGATCAAGTGTATCGCAGTATTGCAAAGCCAGAACTGAGAATCATGCGCCAATTTCCCTAAGTTCTACTTTTCCCGTCCTTAGCTATCTCTCATTGCACACCCCAGTGTATCCAATCAGATATAAGCAAGATGTTTTCATAATGGTCAGTCCAGGCTTGGTTTGGTATATGGCTCCCCCCTTCTTCCAGCTAGCAGACCTTGAGGCAGCCTCTCGAGGAAATACAGCACTTACTTTCATTTTCCCAAGCATCTCCCCCTTCATTCCACATCCCCACAGTTCATGGCTGTCTGTCACACATAGCAGTGAAGCACAAACAAGCATAAGATGGCAGCTGACATTTGGATTCATTCATTGCAGCTTTTCTTATATGTCACCAAGCTCTGTGCTGCTTCAAACTGTATTTCCATGAGGCAAGAATTCAGGTGTGGGAAGCCAAACCTTCTTTTCCTTCAACTACTACCCATTTCATGTCAAATTCACCTATGAGTTTTCCGTCCCATTTACATCAGTGACAGTAAGTCTTATCCATAATGGGTCTCTTCAGCTGCTGTCCTCTGTAGACATAGAAATGGATGAGAGGCACTGTGCATAAAATGCAGTGACCCACAGGGCAAATTCTATAAACTGCATTACCTTAGGAAAAATGAATATTTCCTTCTCCTTCCTTCTTTGACTCACAAATGAAAGAAATAACCTGGCCCCTTCATACATGCGGCCTCCGATGAGTAAACGATGGAGTAAATGATTGAGATGAGAGGGGCTGGTATAGATATAGGACTCCTTAATTCCCTTTTGGGTGGTGAAACGTTCCTTTGTTTTCAAGAGTGCCTGGACAGATCCTGGTTGCTTAAATAATCCAGCAGGGGTTATGATAACAGACAGCTACAACAAGTGGAAAATGCTGTGTTTCATCATTACTCACAGAGGTTTTATTATACTTATCATAGAGACAGGCATAAATTTTTGAAATGAGTCATACAGTAAGCTGTTCAGCATCTTAACCTTGACTCCAATCTAAAAATGCAATCATTTTTTTTAAACACACACACACTCACCAAACACAACTAGAAAAAATAAATTAGGTACAAAATGCTTTCTCCCCCCCCCCCAACTTTAAGGAACATAATGGTGTTCAGATAGTGCTTGATTTACATCTATAATAGAGCCTGTCCATTATGGCCGTATGTTGTGATGGTTGTAAAGTGGGCCACCCATGTGATTCATCTGATTTTATGATCTTTTTTGCAGCAGTCATTAAGTGAATCAGTGGTCATTAAGTGAACAATACTGTTGTTAAATGAACCCATTGTTCGTTATGGGGGCATTTTTGCTCCCAGAGGTAAATGTCTGTTTTTGGCAAAAACATAAATCGTGGTCATGTAATCGAGGAACACTGCAAATGTGCATTGGTTGCTGAGTGCTCAGAATGCTGTCAAAACCTTGAAACTGGGTTGTAAGTATCTTTGGGGCAGTGGTGAGATTCAGCCGGTTCGCACTGGTTTAGCAGAACCGGTAGCTAAATTTTGCTGAGTTCAAAGAACTGGCTGAATGCACACTTCTTCCCGGAAGTCCAGTCTAGGCCTTGGAGGCCTGGAGGAGGCCTCCCAGGCCTAGAACGGCCCACTGGAAGTGCGTGGATGCCACTTCCGAAAATCCGTTCTACGCCTTGGAGGCCTGGAGGAGGGCATCGGTCATAATTTCAAACAGTCACTAAATGACTGGTTATAAGCTGAGGACTATCTATACTAAGAGAAGTAGGTGGAGTCAAAGCAAATAAGTGGGCAGAGCCAAACAGGATCTTCAATTTGTTTTAATTAAATGGGAATCCAATTCATTAATACACATCATCCTCAACTTACCACCATTAGTTTAGTGACTGAAATTACAACAGCGCTGAAAAAGTGACTTATAATTGTTGTAAGTGTGAAACTTACAACTGTTGCAGCATATTCCTGGTCACATGATCAATATTCAGACACTTGGCAACTGGTCGATATTTATGACGGTTGCAGTGTCCTGGGGGTCATGTGATCAACTTTTGCAACCTTCTGACAAGCAAGGTCAAAGGGGAAGCCAGATTCACTTAGCAACTGTGTTACATCACTGTAACAACTATAGTGATTCTCTTAACGGGGCAAAACTCACTTAACAACTGTCTCGCTTAGCGACAGAAATGTTGGGCTCAATTGTGGTTGTAAGTCGAGGACTACCTGTACAGGGAATTCTGGGAGTTGAAGTCTCATGTTTTAAAATTCCTAAGGTTGAGAGACATTGGCTTAAGCAATCTAATTGGAATTGGCAAGAATGTTTGCACCTGATGAATACGCTGATCACATCATAAAGGTGAACGTGTTACAAACAGTTTGTATTGAAATCTTCGCTATGGGCTGATGCCTGTAACTCATCTAAATTGATCATAGCTCTCACAAAGAGCCCCTTCCCACCCGGCTTTGTAATTACAGCATGCGTAACAGCAAATGTCTGGCCTCATTAAGAGTGTAAATCCCTCACAAAATGCAACATGCATTTAATGGCTCCCATAGTCAAAAAAACCAACTGCAGGGGGTGCAAGGTGACCTTCCAGGAACTAGAACTCCCCCCCCCCGCGCCCCAAAGCTGATCAAACAAGCATGACTTGTATACAGTATATCAAACACAAATCAGGTGATGAATGGTTTTTAACCGCTCTGCAAACAGCCAAATTTATTTCTTCCTTGCTGCTTTTTAAAGACTGTGCTTATAAAAATGCCTCTTTTATGGGATGCTCTTTTGAGCTTTCCCAAAAGGCAGGGACTGCAGGAAGAAAAAAGTCTGTTATGTTGTAAATACTATCTTGATTTATCTAACTTGAGAAAAAATATCTAACCCTTACCCCTTCACCACTGCTTCTGATAAAGGCCATCGATCTCTGTCTGTTTATGCATTAAGTAGACAGTGTCAAGAATTAAACAAAATGCTGTAAAGTCCTTTTTTTCTAATATGTGCCATAAAACATAAAATTCACTTTTTCATGAGCAAAAAGTTAATTCATCACAAGTGTGCCATCCTAGTATCTTAACAGAACAATGAAGTTGGAAGGGATCTTGGAGATCTTCTAGTCCAGACATGTCAAACACAAGGCCTGGGGGCCGGATGCAGCCCGCGAAGTGGTTTCATGTGGCCTGCGAAGCCATCCTGAAAACAGTGAGGGAACGGCCCCCGCTGCCTTGGCCCAGGCCAGCCGGGAGCCAATGTACAATTTTCTGATGGCCATCTATGCTGAAACGCATTCAGTCTTAGCTCCACAAGGCTGTCTAGAAACAGCGAGGAACCAGCCCCTGCCGCGTCAGCCCTGCCCCCTGGGGAGGTATCACCCTTTGTGAGGAATGAAGAAATGGACCATGCCTTGGCACTTGCCCCAGTCCCACCCCCTTCTGCCAGAGACCCTCAGATCTGTCCCACTCCTGCCCAGGCCCCCACAGGCACCCTTGACGCGAACGATGTAGAGCTGGCCATGCCCACCCAGTAGGCCACACCCACTCCATCCACGCCCACCCAGTAGGCTGCACCCACCCTGGCCACACCCATCTGCCCCCCGAGGGCAACCGCAATGCTGATGTGGCCCTCAGTGAAATTGAGTTTGATACCCCTATTCTAGTCCAACTCCTGCTCAAGCAGAAAACCCTATATTATTCCAGACAAGTGGCTGTCCAGTCTCTTTTTAAAAGCCTCCAGTGATGGAGCACCCATAACTTCTGAAGGCATGTCATTTCACCGGATAATTGCTCTTACTGTCAGGAAATTTCTCCTCATTTCTAGGATGAATCTCTCCTTGATTAGTTTCCATCCATTGCTTTTTGCCTTGCCTTCAGGTGCTTTGGACAATAGGTTGACTCCCTCTTCTCTGTGGCAGCCCCTCAAATATTGGAAGACTGCTATCATGTCATCCCTGGTCCTTCTCTTCGTTAGTCTATACGTAGCCAGTTCCTGCAACTATTCTTTGTATGTGTTAGCCTCCAGACCCCTAATCATCTTTGTCGCTCTTCTCTACACTCTTTCTAGAGCAGGGGTGTCAAACTCAATTTCATTGAGGGCTGCATCAGCATTGCGGTTGCCCTCGGGGGGCCAGATGGGTGTGGCCAGGGTGAGTGCAGCCTACTGGGTGGGCATGGACAGAGTGGGTATGGCCTACTGGGTGGGCATGGCCAGCTTTACATCATTCGCGTCAAGGGTGCCTGTGGGAGCCTGGGCAGGAGTGGGACAGATCTGAGGGTCTCTGGCAGAAGGGGGTAGGACCAGGGCAAGTGCCGAGGCATGGTCCACTAGAGGAGCCTCATTGTTCCTCTCAGGCCATGCGTGGGGGGCTGGATGGTGGTGTGGGCTGCCCGGAGCCCTGGGCAGCAGAGCTCAAATGCCCAGCCTGGCCCTTAAGCACCTGTGACACCAAGCCGTTTCCAGATGGCCTTGTGGAGCTAAGACTGAATGTGTTTCAGCATAGATGGCCACCACAAAATTGTACATTGGCTCCCGGCCGGCCTGGGCCAAGGCAGCGGGGGCCGTTCCCTCACTGTTTCCAGGATGGCTTTGCGGGCCACATGAAACCACCTCGTGGGCCGCATTCGGCCCCCGGGCCTTGTGTTTGACATGTCTGTTCTAGAGTCTCAACGTCTTTTTTATATCATGGCGACCAAAACTGGATGCAGTATTCCAAGTGTGGTCTTACAAAGGCACTATAAAGCAGTACTAACCCTTCTTTAGCCTAACAAATTTTGCACAGGGACTAATACTGAAAAGATGAGCAAAAGGGCTAATTTACTATTTACTTTATTCCAAGAATAACTACTGGATTCAGTTACAGTTTGCAGCTTGTGGAAGAAGCTTGGTGTGTCCCTGCTGCTTCTCTGGGAGGGTTCTTTAGGTACTCAATTATGTCATTGTTTATACAGCAAAAAATGGAAAATGTATTCAGCTCCAAGTGGACCACCAATACAATATTAGCAAGAAGATTCAGTTGGCTGTCTATGGAGAGGGCATATGTTTTGGAAAGTTGTATAGAGAAAGACATATATTAGGAGAGTTGTTTGAATTAGTTTAAGTGTATAATCAGGTGGTTACTTAAAAGCGAAACACAGATCCAAGAAATTTGAAAACATAAGTAACATTAATGTTGAAAATATTGGTGAATGATATACTTACACTTTCATTGTAAATGCCTAGAACCTGTGCATGTTAGAGATAGCTACCAATGATAAAAAAAGATTAAGGTTTTCCAGCAGGTCTTATTTTTAAGAAAGATTTTTTCTTTTTTTAAAAAAACCTCAGTAGCTTGGATGAGCAAAGAAATCACAACATTCTTATTTGGGCCTGTTATTGGAATAGGCGTTTTTTCATTGAATTCCAGATATGTTTGTTTAGCCTTAACTTTCCATTGTATGTTTATTCTCCCTTTATCCATGTTGGACTGCTGACACCTTAACTCTCTTACCTTTGCTGGTAAGTTCTGATGTTTTCCCTTGTTGTTTCATATATTTTTCCTCCTTTTGTTTGTTGTAAGCAGAAGTGGAAACTTTCAAAACACAGAATATTTAAGAGTGTGTTCTGCTTCTCTGATAAAAGGGAGCCGTGCACCTTATGTGAAATGTATACCTCTGAGAATGTGAAGTCCACCATCAAAGTGCACAACAGCTTTGCCCATTAGGTGTGAGGTCTAGCAAGTCTCACAAGAGGGGAACAGAACAATTCTCTCTCTCTCTCTCTCTCTCTCTCTCTCTCTCTCTCTCTCTCTCTCTCTCTCTCTCTCTCTCATCTCATCTCATCTCATCTCATCTCATCTATCATCTGTTTTCCTTCCCATCTTCCCCCATCAATCTTCCTCAACTTGATTCAAGAGAAACTTTATCTATCTATCTATCTATCTATCTATCTATCTATCTATCTATCTATCTATCTATCTATCTATCTATCTATCTATCTATCTATCTATCTATCTATCTATCATCTATCCATTTCTCTCCCTCCCTCCCTCTCTCCCTCCCTCCCTCCCTCTCTCCCTCCCTCCCTCCTTCCTTCCTCCCACAAACTCAACCACGGAAGCCAGATTTAGTTAACAACCATGTGATTCACTTAACAACTTAAATGATTCACTTAACAACCATGGCAAAAAAGATTGTAAAATCAGGCGCAACTCACTCAACAATCACCTTGCTTAGCAACAGAAACTCTGATCTCAATTGTGGTCATAAGCCGAGGACTACTTATAGAGACAATTTAGCTGCCAAACAGCAGAGGAACTTTAGGATTCTGGAATCTAGATGGTCCTATCTCTCAGAAAGAAGAAATAGCATATTCCTGACAGAAATTGTATCTGACTCAAATGTTAATAACTATTTTATTTCCATATTTAAAATTTTTGTAATAAGAATACTTTTCATCTCGATACTGCTTATTGGTCCATGAGTTTACTGACTGGAGCCTCCTTTCAATATTAAAAGAAACTGATGCAAAAAGTTTCTTTTAAGTCCTTTAGTTTCCTTTAAATATCCCCAGCCTTTTCCAAAGCTCTTTCAGTGATGCATTTACGTCTCTTTTGATGACCTCATCAGTGGTTTCTTCTTATCCTCTTTAATCCCAATTCTTTCCTCCACACTATCTGCTTATTGTCTGGGTACGAAACCTGCCCTGGGAATTTTGTGGCCACAGACTCATTCAGTTGAGAATTGAAGCCCCTACATCTTAAAGTTTCTGAGGTTGAGAAACACCGTTACAGTCTTTTTCACTGCATTTCTTACTGTTCCATACCTTAAACAGCAAATCAATAAATGAGCTGAGACTTGCCTTGCGTTGCATTGGATGACGCTTCCAAGTCAAAAGAATAATACAGGCAGTCCTCGACTTACGACCACAATTGAGCCCAAAATTTCTGCCCAAAATTCATTTGTTAAATGAATTTTGCTCCATTTTACGACCCTTCTTAACACAGAGCTTGAGTGAATCACTGCAATTGTCAAGTTAGTAACACGGTTGTTAAGTGAATCTGGTTTCCCCGTTGACTTTGCTCGTCAGAAGGTCACAAAAGGGGATCACATGATCCCGGGAGATAAATATGAATCAGTTGCCAACTGTCTGAATTTTGATAATGTGATCATGGGGATGCTGCAGTGGCCATAAGTGTGAAAAAGGGCCATAAGTCCCTTTTTTTCAGTGACATCGTAACTTTGAACAGTCACTAAATGACTTGTTGTAAGTTGAGGATTACCTGTAATAAAAATAAATGATTGGTTGCTTTCACTAAAGTAACAAGTAACAAGACTCCAGAAGGGGTCAGTATTGGGAAATAGATTTTCAGCTGATTGTCACAAATGCTAGTTAATCTATTATATCTCAAACTTTTCCATTTTGGTGGATATTTATTGTGATGCCTTTTATAGTTATACTTACTTTTATTCTTTCCAGGAAACCTTAGGCCTTAGGCCATCTAAGCTGGCCCCAGGGTCAATATTGAATGTGATTCTCTAAAACAATCATTCCTGAACATTTGAGACAATTTTGAAAACTGTCCAGAACCGCCTATTAAATGTAACAGATAGATCTAAACTTTGGTCATAATAATAGCTTTTTTTTAAAAAAAATACATTTTATTGATGAAATATAACAACTAGAAGATATGATGAAATACAAGCAAAAATATAACAGTGCTAATGTAATCAGAAAATAATACAGTATATAGTAACTGGATACAAACCTTGGTCAGAAAATTAGCATTTTGGTTTTCATTTCCCTGATTTGATACAACAACAACAACAACAACAATAACGTTGGAAGGGATCTTGGAGGTCATCTGGTCTAACCCCCTGCTCAGGCAGGAACCCTATACCATTTCAGACAAATGGCTGTCCTGTCTCTTCCAGTGTTGGAGCATTCACAGCTTCTGGAGGCAGGTTGTTCCACTGATTAATTGTTCTAACTGTCAGGAAGTTTCTCCTTAATTCTAGGTTGCTTCTTTCCTTGATTAGTTTCCATCCGTTGCTTCTTGTCCTGCCTTCAGGCGCTTTGGAAAATAGCTTGACTCCCTCTTCTTTGTGGCAGTGCCTGAGATATTGGAGCACTGCTACCATGTCCCCCCTCGTCCTTCTCTTCATTAAACTAGACATACCCAATTCCAGCAACCGTTCCTTATATATTTTAGCCTCCAGTCCCCTAATCATCTTTGTTGCTCTTCTCTGTACTCTTTCTAGAGTCTCAACATCTTTTTTACATCGTGGTGACCAAAACTGGATGCAGTATTCCAAGTGTGGCCTTACCAAGGCATTGTAAAGTGGTATTAATACTTCACGTGA
>NW_015388438.1:146333-151346 GCF_001527695.2 Protobothrops mucrosquamatus
TTAGCCTCCAGTCCCCTAATCATCTTTGTTGCTCTTCTCTGTACTCTTTCTAGAGTCTCAACATCTTTTTTACATCGTGGTGACCAAAACTGGATGCAGTATTCCAAGTGTGGCCTTACCAAGGCATTGTAAAGTGGTATTAATACTTCACGTGATCTTGATTCTATCCCTCTGTTAATGCAGCCTAGCACTGTGTTGGACTTTTTGGCAGCTGCAGCACACTGCTGGCTCATAGCTAAGTGATTGATATTAATGGTCAGGGGTATTTATAAGACAACCTTTTCTCCCAATTCTCTAATTTGCTTTGGTGAATAGAGGAAATAGAGAAAAGCCAATTAGCCAATGCAGGTAGTTCTCAATTTATGTCCACAACTGAGCCCAAATTTCCATTGCAAAGTGAGACAGTGGGTGATTGAGTTTTGCCCCATTTTACGACCTTATCACAGTTGTTAAGTGAATTACTGCAGTTGTTAAGTTAGTCACACATTGTAAAGTGAATCTGGCTTCGACTTTGCTTGCCAGAAGGTCATCAAAATGTCATCACGTGACCCAGAGACACTGCAACCGTCATAAATATGAATCAGTTGCCAAGCATCCAAATTTTGATCACATGACCATGGGGGATAGTGCAACAGTTGTAAATGAAAAAAATAATCATAAGTCACTTTTTTCAGTGCCAATGTAACTTTGAACAGTCACTAAATGAATGGGTGTAAGTTGTGGACCACCTGTGGCTGATTGCCTTCCTTCAGGGTAGTCCTCTAGCACAGAGGTCCCCAACTTTTTGGGCACCAGGGAGCAGTTCCATGGAAAAAGGTTTTTCCATGGACCGGAGAGTGCGTAGTTTTGTATGCTGCCTGCATCCCACGGATGGGGCTTTGCTTGTTTCTGCAGACCAGTTGCTGGCATGCCACGGCCCAGTACTGGTCCACGGACCAGGGGTTGGGGACCCCTGCTCTAGCAAGAATGTAGCTCTAATAATGGAATGCAGATGTCCTGCCATTTGTGGCCTTCCCAGCCAGTTCCCAACAGGCAAAGTCAATGGGGGAAGTTGGATTTGCTTAATGACTACATGATTTACTTAACAACCTCAGTGATTCACTTAACAACTTGACAAAACAAAATCATAAAATCAGATGCAACTTACTTAAGAGCTGCCTTGTTTAGCCACAGAAATTCTCATCCTCAATTGTGGGTATTAAAAAGGCTGTGGTGGCGCAGTGGCTAGAATGCAGTATTGCAGGCTGACTCTGCCCACTGCCAGCAGTTTGATCCTGACTGGCTCAAGGTTGATTCAGTCTTCCATCCTTCTGAGATCAGTAAAATGAGGATCCAGATTGTTAGAGGCTGACTCTGTAAACTGCTTAAAGAGTGTTGTAAAGCAGTGATTCTCAACCTGTGGTCCACGGACCCCTGGGGGGGGGTCACAATGTCATCATAGGGGGTCCATGAAGGCTTGAAGAAATGTTATCATTTAAAACTTGAGTTAAGTGATGGGGGTCTGCAGTCATGGTCTGTGGCCACAAAAGGTATTTAAAGTGAGTCCATGGTAAAGAAAATGTTGACTGCTGTATAGCACTATGAAGCAATATATAAGTCTATTGCTATTGCTATTATGCTGGATGCTCTGTAGGTGACATTTGGAGGTCAAGGCTACTAAGGGCAAAAAGGAGGAGAAGCACACTGGTGTTAGGATGGACACAGAATGAAGTCTGGCATGCTAAAGCTCAGTATTAGCACAGGACCTTTGCAAGCCATTTTCTTCCCTAAACCAATTGCTCCAATTCATGAAAGAGTAGATTAAATTAAACTTATTATCCAATTGTGATTTTGCAGTTGGGGACTCAAATGCAAAAGTTCTCTTGGCTGAAAAAAACTTCCTCTCCGGAATTTCCTTTAGTAGAAGAAGAGAAGAGAAAACAAGTGTTTTTCCTTCTACTTCCATGTTTAAATGCATATACTATGTAGAATCTCCATACTATTTTATATACTTGTCCGCCATCTTGAGAAACCACAAGTAAGTGTTTAAATATTTTCAGTGTGATCTTATGTATGCCTACATAAACTGATTTCAGAATACAGAGTAACAGAATTGGAAGGGACCTTGGAGGTCTTCTAGTCCAACCCCCTGCTCAGGCCGGAAATCCTTTATCATTTCAGACAAATGGTTTTCCAATCTCTTGTTAAAAACCTCCAGTGTTGGAGCATTCACAACTCCTGGAGGCAAGTCATTCTGCTGATTAATTGTTCTAACTGTCAGGAAATTTCTTCTTAGTTCTAGGTTGCTTCTCTCCTTGATTAGTTTCCATCTGTTGCTTCTTGTCTTGTCTTCAGGTGCTTTGAAGAATAGGTTCTGGCAACCCCTTAGATATTGGAACACTGCTATCATGTCACCCCTAGACCTTGTTTTAATTAAAGTAGGCATACTCAATTCCAGCAACCATTCTTTATATATTTTAGCCCTCAGTCCCCTAATCATCTTTGTTGCTCTTCTTTGCACTCTTTCTAGAGTCTCGACATCTTTTTTACATTGTGGTAACCAAAGCTGGATGCAGTATTTCAAGTGTGGTCTTACAAAGGCGTTATAAAGTAGTATTAGCACTTCATGTGATCTTGATTCTATCCCTCAGTTAATGCAGGCTAGGCTAGCACTGTGTTGGCTTTTTTGCCATTTCAGTTGGATTAATTCTCCATCCCAGATAAGTGAGGTTGTGTTATGCAGGCTGGATCCAGCCAGCAGTTGCAAACTCACAAATCTGCATTACCATAAAGGAAAGATGGCTCTCTGTCATATACATGGATATGGGGTCAAATTATTCCAGCTTCTCCCTTGCTGGGTATACAATAGGTTTTGTCTTTCTTGAGGAAACACATAAGGATTTACAGATGAGAGACGGATTGTCCTCAGCAGTTTCTGGTTAACACTGAAAATGTCTATGAAATTAGAGTGTTTCAAGAAATTGAAGTGGAGTATTAGGAAGCCTTTTCTTTCTGTAGAAATATTGCCAGGAATTAGTATTAGCATTTTTTATTTCTACCGTATATTCTGTGTTTATGCAAAATCCTGTTTTCTTTATTGCCCTATATAAATTACAAACTTGGGTATTTAATTTCAACCTCCATTCATCATTCAAGCTATATTAATGAAGATGCAATATTTTCTTCAGAAACAGCTTGCAGGCTGTAATATTTTAACCTCTCCTCAGTCTCCTGGGAGATTTAGCGGACAGAACTCTTCATTTGTAGCATACCAGAGCCATCTTGTGGTTAGTCTGGAATATTGCATTTTCTTTTAGATGTTTTCCCCCTTTGTAACCCATCCACACTGTGACATTAGTGCAATCTGGGAAGCTCTGTCAATATTCTGTTCCATACAGAATGTCAGCATTTAAAGAAAAAAAATATTTTGTAACATTTTGTGTAAGATTGATTTAAGTGGTCAATAATGCGTGAGCACAACCTTCAGCTTGTGTTGCAAGGAAATGGAAATGTTCATAGTGAACAACCAAGGAGTTCAGTACTGACTTTGTGGCCAACAACATCTGGAAGTAGTCACTGTATAGCTGAAGAGAATACATGCAGTAGAACAGATTTATTGAAACCCTTCATTAGTTATAGCAGTGGAAAGCCTAAATGGTGACAGAACTAGCAACAGTTGGCAGAAACAAAATCTTTTTGGTTTAAATCAATCTTCTCTGCAGCATAGGATCATACCTCTTTCAAGAGCACATCTATGTTTATAAGGGATCTACCTAAGTCTTGATGAGTGCCATGGAAAGCACCAATGAGGATTTATGCAGACAGATGCCTTTATGAGAGTCAGTCCTCCAGTCTCTTCTGTAGTCTAAGCCAATATGGCCAAGGGTTGAATGCTTAGTGACCAAAGGGGTGGAGCCATGTCCATAACAGCTTAAAGTGATGAATAGGTATTGGGCAGATCCAAACCCCTGAGTATGTCAATAACCAAAGGATCAGTGAAGTGTGCCAGATTGTATCCACAGCAAGAATTGTGTCGAGTTATTTCTCAACTGCAGACTTTCCTTCTTCTGCTCCATTTACTTCTACAAAACAAAAGGAGAAAACTGCAGAGAGAGGAAAGTGCACATGTCCCACAGCTCAGATTGTATTGTCCCCTAAATGTACAGAATGGCAGAACCGAATTGACATATCTAAGGATGTGTTGATCAGATAGCATATTGTTGCACTGCCTAACTGCCGGTTGAATTGGTCTGGCCCCAACAAGAGGGTAGGCAAAGAACAGTCCATGTAGATACTGAGAGAAGAGAATATTGGTAGCTCAGGATTGAATTGTGGGGTCCTTACCTAGCCAAGTAATGTAATAGAAAAAAGAATAACAGAGTTGGAAGGGACCTTGGAGGTCTTCTAGTCCAATCCCCTGCTCCAGCAGGAGACCTTATACCATTTCAGACAAATGGTTGTCCAATCTCTTCTTAAAAATGTCCAGTGTTGGAGCACCCACAACTTCTGGAGGCAAGCCGTTCCACTGATGAATTGTTCTAACTGTCAGGAAATTTCTCCTTAGTTCTAGGTTGCTTCTCTCTTTGATTAGTTCCCATCCACTACTTCGTGTCCTGCCTTCTGGTGCTTTGGAGAAACCAACCAAGGAGCCCACAATCCATGCAGATCTTTGATAATCAGAGATGCTTTCAGAGCAGGCCAGAAACCTAAAGCTGCACTTGCCATAATCACACCAGAATTAGCACATACAACAGTGCCGGCAGAATACTATTACGGAGCATTACAATCTGAACAATTAGACAGATGAGAAGCTCACTAAGTCCATAGATTTTTTTCCCAGTGAAGCTGAAAGTTCATAACCACTAAATAAAATGTTTGGGTCTGTTATCAGCCTTTTGATGATAGGAAAGTCATTGATTGATGATCCATTTAGCCTGAAGGAATGTGCTCAGCCAGGGTAAGAGGGCAGCTGCCTGACTGACTTATGGCACATTTGATGTGTTGGTTGGTGGTCCAGGTTTGTTTCCTCATGGG
>NW_015388438.1:151927-182091 GCF_001527695.2 Protobothrops mucrosquamatus
CTTTCCACCCCATCTCCCAGTTCTGTTATCTAAGCTGGCCTGAATGTGGTTAATACGGAGCTATTCATCTTGGGAGTTGCACTTTCTGTATGAATGGTCATCTCACCTCAGTGTGACTGGCCTTCACTGTGGCTAGTGTTTTTGCAAAATTGAGGAGGGCTCTCTTCACAGTCCTGTTTATTTTTGCAATCTGTTCAGAGAACTTCCCTATCAGGAGGGCAGCTTTTTTTAAAAAAATCCCAGGGACCTACCTGTGGCTACTCATTTATGTTTTCCAAAGTTTCCTCCTCCTCCTCCTCCTCCTCCTCCTCCTCCTCTTTCCAGTCAGTATTTTCCTTTAAGTTAAAGCCAATTCCTAGCATCATCTTTGCTTCCAAGAAAGTCTTCAGACATCAAGGATAGCTTAAAGCATCCTTATATGCTACCAGGATGATAGGGAACAACTTGGAGGTTGAGAGAAAGCACTGGTGAAATAAATGCACCTGTTTTGTGCCAAAACAGCCATTTGGGAAAGGACAAAACTAAGTGTCAGCCACTTTATGAAAGAGCCCATGACGGCAAATACTAGATTTGTTGACTGGCTTAAAAAGATTCATATTTAAGCTGAGTAAAGGTTGAATAAGGATGTTGCTCTCTCTGAGTCATGTAGAACCACTTTTTCAACCACCTGTGGATTATGTTTTCTCATGATCTTTTTTTATTGCATGTTGGGAAGAGAGCTAAGAGTTCTATAGATGTGGCATGTGCATGCAGCTGCATTTTTGATCTGTTAAAGCAGTGGTTCTCAACCTGTGGGTCAGGACCCCATTTGGGGTCGATCGACCATTTCACGGGGGTCGCCAAGCAAGGCTGTCCGCCATTTTTTTTGTCCATTTTTTCCCCCTTTTCCGGCGGGTGCCTTACCTCTCTTGGGCTGGGCCAGCTGGTGGTCGGCCTGCTCCGTCTCTGCCGCTTGCCAGCTACGCCTCGGCCGGCACAGGGGGCGGAACCACGCATGCGTGGCGCTCCCGGGCAGGGAAAGTCCCCGACTTACGACCAGTTGGGTAGTTCTTGACTTACGACTGGTTTAGTCCTCGACTTATGACCGGTTTAGTCCTCGACTTACGACCGGTTGGGGTCGCGGCATTAAAAAGGTTGAGAACCACTGTGTTAAAGCATGGGTGTCCAACTTGCCACATCATGTGACGTGTTGCGACGTATCATGATTCTTTTTGCATTGCCGGCAATGGGGTGGGCGCTGCTTCGGTATGATGAAACTGGCCCACGGGCTGGCAGTCTGACACCCCTGTGTTAAAGAACCCTGGTTGTCTTCTGTACTTTCTTCAGCCACTTAATCAATTCCAACATCCAACCGATCAAATGTCAGCCAGATTGTTGATTCCACTATGCTTAAGGGCCTGGAAAGTACAGACCATGAATAAAGATAGTAATATATGTTGAGCCTAGTCTTTTTCTTGATGTGAAAGAAAAGTTTGACCAGAGGCAAGAGGAATTCAAGATATTCCTCAGCTGTTTTGCTTGGTCATGGTTGGACAACAGAGATCTGCTGGAAAGCCTTACTCCTATTTTCTACCTCCAAAGCAACCTAGGATTGTGCCATTAAATCTCATGTTTTTTGCTTATTTTTTAATGTAAAGTCTAAAGTATATTTGTGAAGCATATATTAGGCTTAACACTGTGACTTTGCTTTAAAGTCACTTTGCTACTCCTGCCAGTGACTGATTGATTGCTAAAACATACGAAGAATGGTTGCAAGAATTGAGTAGAATAGTGAAAAGGACTAGGGTTAACATGATAGCAATGTTCCAATATTTGAGGGACTGCCACAAAGAAGAGGGAGTCAACTTATTCTCCAAAGCACCAGAAGGCAAGACAAGAAACAATGGATGGAAACTAATCAAGGAGAAAACCAACCTAGAACTAAGGAGAAATTTCCAATACAGTGAGAACAATTAACCAGTGGAACGACTTGCCTTCAGAAATTGTCAATGCTCCATCACTGGAGGCTTTTAAGAAGAGACTGGAAAGCCACTTGTCTGGAATGGTATAGGATCTCCTACTTGAGCAGGAGGTTGAACTAGAAGACCTTCCAATTTTGTTATTCTGTTGTTATTCTGATTGATTGATTGATTGATTTGATTTGATTTGTGTGTCACCCATTTTGTCTAGAGGTGGCAATATTACCTCACTGCCATGTACCCTCAGAGCAAAATGTACGCACCTCCCTGCCTTCAAAAGATTGCCCACATTGTGTTGATCTGGCAAAACAGGTTATTGGAGTCTAGTCTGGAAGCAAGAAGAAATTTTATCTTCTGAAAACTTGTTGAAAGCTCCTTATAGATTAAATAATTTATTTATTTATGACATTTGTTTGCCACCATTCTCGTGTCCAAATAATGACTGATGGGTATCCAGAATTCCCTTCTTTGGGCATTAATTGACCTTTCCCAAACAGCAAATACAAATAGATGTGATAGACAGTGTCCTTCAGTAAAAGGGGCATGTTTATGTTGGAAAACTGGAGCTTTCTAACTGGTAGTATCTCCCACAGCGATCATTTTATGAATGGGCAGTCTCTTTCTGACCACAACTATTTGGGGGCTTTCCTTACAGCATGTTCTCAGAATTCCAGAAATGTTCTCCAACATAAAAAGCCTAGAGATTCCTGGGGATGGGGCCAACATGTAGCTTAGTGTCTATGGTTGGCCAGACTCCTTCTCAGAATCCAAGATAGGGAGCAGAGATTAATTGAAGAGCAGGCCATGCAGAAGCCTCCTTTGGGGAAAAACAGATGTTCTGATTTTTAAATCCTAAATTCAGTGGGAGGGCATTGCTTTCACTCCGTTCAAAAATAAAATATAGGAAACAGAAGAGATTGTGCACTGAAAAAAAATGTCTTATGGGTTTATCTTCTATTATTCCTTTGAGATCTAGGTTTGGCTTTCTGAGAAGTCCATGAGACAAAAGGTCTCCCCACAATGCCCACAGATGCAGAAACGTCGTATTAGTCATGGGGGAAAAGAGGATGAATGCCAGAGCAAGGAAGTCTAAGCCAAAACCAATGGCCAACTATTGTTAAGTGAGAGAGAAGGAAAAACGGGCCACAATATCACCTTCTCTTTTATTATTTCTTCTGGGTAATGGTGGGTGGATAAGAAATAAAATGAAGATATGAACCAGCCCAGTTATCTTGGTTGTCATATCTATTTTATGCCAGGTTGGAGAAGCATATTTATTACAAAGCTGTAACTTCTCAAGAAACTTAGTATAAACTTCAGCAGCCAGGCTTGGCATGTATTCTTAACTTAGATACCAGGAGGGACTAGAATTCACAGAATTCACTGGTGATTGATCCAAAATCACCTAGCCAGCTTTCGTGCCTAAGGTGGGACTAGAACTCACTGTCTTCCAGTTTCTAAACTGGTGCTTTATACCAAACTGGCTCTCATTTTAGCAATAGAGACAATTACCAAGATAGTTGGTGGACTTCCCTTCATTGGAAGTACTCAAGTGGAGAACAGAAAGCCACCACTGGAGAAACTTTGCTTTTGATTTCTGCACTGACAGGACATTTAGATTCAATAGCTACTTACAGATTCTATGGTTCTGTAAAACCTTGGTAGTTGGCAGCATTTGACTGAATGATGCCTTCAAATGCCATCAAATCAATGTTGACTCTTCAGGACTGCAGAGATGGTCCTTCAGGTCTTCCAAGAGTATATCTTTCACCACTGTAATTGAGTCAATCCACTTTGCAGGTGATCATCCTTTTCCTCTTCTTCCTTCCATTTTTCCCATGATCATAGACTTCTCCAGAGAGCTAGATCTTTGCATAATATATCCCACGTAAGATAATTTGAGCCTATTCATTTCTGCCTTGCATAAGACGCAACATACAAAAATCTATAAATAATAATAATGTGCGAAGTGAATGGTTTATACGTTTGGAAATCATGAGTGGGATTTTAATCTAAACAATATCACAGCTGTAAGCTGTGAGGCACATGGTTTAACACATTATTGTATGGAGTATTCTTACATCATTTCCTTACAAGGTGAATAGATAACTAGTGTGGATAGATATCTTTGCCAACTGCATTGGTAGACACCAGCAAATGAAGAGATTTGAATGGAATCTGACATAGTTATAGAGAAAAAATGGTAGCTCAAATTTGCACAGAATCCACAACACCTAAAAAACAGCTTACCGCCAGAAATCGGGGGAACTCCATTGCTGGAAGTTTTTAAAAAGAGCCTGGATAATCACCTGTCTGAGATGGTATAGGTCCTCCTGCTTGAGCAGGGGGCTGGACTAGAAGACCTCCAAGGTCCCTTCCAGTTCTATTCTATTCTAACAGGAAAAAATGCCAATTGAATAGCTACAGCTCCCACGATCATCATTCTAATCAAGAAAGGAAAGACTATCAGAAAGTTGGGATCTCCTAAATACTCACTCCCAAACTAGTTTTCTCCAGATGTATTGGATGACATCATTCATAATCTCCAGCCAGAATGAATGATAGCATAATGGATATTGTAGTCCAACACATCTGAAGAACACCAGATTGGAGAAGGCTAATTATTAGACAAGCTATGGGTTTTCAAAGATTTTAATATTGTTAAAAAATTCTTACTGTAATAGAAAACAGGTATTTCATTTCTCAAAGATGTTTTTGAACGAAGTCTATTATTTCTCCAAGGTGCCTTTAATAGATAGCTCTGCTTCCACTTATGCTCATTCACTTTCTACTTTTTTTTCCCTTTTCCTTTTTTTTTGCATGTAGCCAACTGATTCTTCAAAGCCACATTTTATTTTTATTTGGTCCATTGGTGCAGAGCAGGTCCAAGCCTCTTTCATATTCCTGACAATCACCTATCGGAGCTAGAATGTGGTTTTCCATCTGTCTTTGTCATTTAAATAGATTAAAAACAGGAGCCAAGTTGAAGAAACAGAGCCTAGCATGGAGAAAGCTCTGTTGGTGTGGAGAGTTTGCCTGAAAGTACTGTGTTTTCACTTGAATGCTTTATTTTGATCAATTGGTCCAGTTTTATTTAAATACAGGTACTCCTTGAATTGTGACCGTAATTACAGTCATAAGTCATAATGGTTGTAAAACGGGTCACTCACGTGACTGGTTTTTTTTGGCAGTGGTCATTAAGTGAATGCAGCAGTTGTAAGTGACAAATGCAGCGGTTGTTAACTGAATGCACTGGTTGTTAAGCAAACGGTGCTGCCCCACTCCCCTCACATACACACACGCACATGCAGCAAGAGTTCTATAGGTGTTTATACAACGCCCCTCCAAACAAATTCTCAGAAAGCATCCCCGTTGTGCAGGTTTGGATTTTGAGCTCAGCATGGCAAGAGTCACTGGGTAACCTAGTCCAACAGCCACACACAAAGTCCAGGAAAGCAGTCCACGATTTGAATGGGACAGGATACACGGCACGAGCACGCAAGGCACAGAACTGGGTACATTGCTCCAGCAATTCTCAAGTCCTCGGGGCGGGATTAAGTAGGCCATGTTAGGGTAGCCCTTCATGAGAAGCGAGATTGCCTCCTCATGAGTAGTCTAGCTCAGGGGTCCCCAACCCCCAGTCTGTGGACTGGTACTGGGCTGCGGCATGCCAGCACCTGGTCCACGCAAACAAGCAAAGCCCCATCTGCAGGATGCAGACAGTACATGAAACCATGCCCCCTCCGGTCTGCGGAAAAACCTCTCTCCACAGAGCTGGTCCCTGGTGCCCAAAAGGTTGGGGACTTCTGGTCTAGCTGACCGGTGTTGTGCCTGTCTCATCTCTGCCCTGCATGTCCTTGGATCAGGAGATGGTGTGGAGCTCACCTCCTCCTCAGTGCTAAGGGGTGGCAGCTGCTTCTTGTCCTTGCCTGGAGCCTTCTGGCCAACTTGCTGAAGCTGTGGCTTGCCTCACTCAGCCTCAGCCTGTCGCTCGACCTATCGACCCAGCTGAGGTGGCTCCATCAGGTTAGCACTGTTTGAGCCCAGATCTGGGTCATCGCTCATCTCTGTGCTTTGCTGACTCCTCCTCCTCCTCCTCCTCCTCCTCCTCCTCCTCCTCCTCCAAATTCATGTCTGGAGAGGAATCCAGGGTTGGATCCATTGCACCAAACCATTGTTCGCTCTGGCACACTTTTGCTGATAAGGAATGGTTGCTGGAATTGGGTATGTCTAGTTTAACGAAGAGAAGGACGAGGGGGGACATGATAGCAGTGTTCCAATATCTCAGGGGCTGCCACAAAGAAGAGGGAGTCAAGCTATTCTCCAAGGTGGCTGAAGGCAGGACGAGAAGCAACGGGTGGAAACTAATCAAGGAGAGAAGCAACTTAGAACTAAGGAGAAACTTCCTGACAGTTAGAAAATTAACCAGTGGAACAACCTGCCTCCAGAAGCGGTGAATGCTCCAACACTGGAAGTTTTTAAGAAGAGACTGGACAGCCATTTTTCTGAAATGGTGTAGGGTTCCTGCCTGAGCAGGGGGTTGGACTAGATGACCTCCAAGGTCCCTTCCAACTTTATTATTACTACTACTACTACTACTACTATTATTATTATTATTATTATTATTATTATTATTATTATTATTATTATTATTATTATTATTATTATTATTATAACTGTCAAAAATGTGATTGTGAGATGCTACAAATGGCCTTGAATGTAGCCATGTTGTCATGTGCCCAAAGCTTGCTTTTGTGACCCATTGGAACTTCAGATCTGGGTCATAAGTCCCCTTTTTCAAATAGGCTGTAACTTCCAGTGGACGCTAAGTGTCAGGTTGAGGACTACATGAAGTGTGTTTTCACTGTTAATTTTGTCTGTGCAGAGTAGATAATCTTGAATGGCAATTCTAAGCAACCTGAAGGGCAAGCTCCATTCAGTTCGGTAGAAATTTCTTTCTTAGAAAACAGAGAGCATACTTGGGATCACACTCTGGCCATTTTGTTTTTCCAGTGTAATTATTATCTTCTGTTGCCTTTTGACTTTCTGGAATTTCAGGTCCACAGCTTTTAGCACATACTTTCCAGAGCAAACTTTAGAAAAAGGATCTTATTGCTCAGGCAACATTGATGTTGGAAAATATCAAGCATGAACAGATTTCCTTAAACCTTATACTTCACGGTCTATTTTTGCTTCCAAAGGGTTTTCTTCTTTGGCCATTTTCCTACTAGTCAGATTTTTTTAAAAAAAATCAGTCTAGGGAAGAATTGTAGTCTGAGTAAGAATCACAGACAAGGCCCTTCCTAATTCCCACGAAGATAAAAGGAGGGAGAGAGGAAATACATTCATACTTCTACGATTCTGTAACCGTAACCTTATAATAAAAGTAGTATTACCATATATGACTTTAGTTTCCTAGTCTGGCTTACCTTGAAGAGTTGACAGCATCATGGCATACAGCCTGGTTATCAAAAGGATTATCTGTAGAGAACCAGTTTGGTCCAGTGGTTAAGGCACCATACTAGAAACCAGGAGATTGTGAGTTCTAGTCCTTCCTTAATGTCTATGGAGATCCTCAGTCGTCCAGGCCATGGTTGTCCCAAGGGTGCTTTTTCAAAAGGCAGATGGATTTTTCTTTGTTTTTTTCCTTGAAGATGTTTTGCTTCTCATCCAAGGAGCTTCTCCAGTCCCCCCCCCCAAAAAAAAATCAGGTCAATGTTCAATATTCTAGGCTTCCCATCACATTTCTATTTACTGAGTCGATAGATGGGAAACAGTAGATTTAAAGAAAAACAACAACAGTGATGTGGGATGTAGTGAGAGGACACATCTCAACCTGAAATTTTGTCTGGCTGCCCAGGATCCTTAAAAAGCCCTTGCACTGGAAATCCTCTCCTTGTAGATTGGAGAGGATTGATAGACTCCAGATCTGTGTCTCCTCCTGCTTATGGCAGATTAAGGAGTGAGCATGAGTCTGCCTCAATCTGCTCCTGTTTTAGTGTCTCCAGATAGACTAAGCAGGAATGTCTTTCCTTGTCTCACGGCTTGCAAGACACCTGGATTTCATTTCTTGGAGATGTAGTAGGACACAATGTTGCCTTGTCCTCTGCCAACCTCTTCCTTTGGCAACGCCATCCTATTCCTCTGGCCATCTATACAACTCGAAGACAAGGCCATTTGCAAGATGCAATTCTTGGCATTACTGCCGTTAAGCCTTCTGGAAAAGAAAATAACCCTTCATGCATTAATGGATCAGTCAACTCTCCAACCATCATTTTATGGGATTTTTTCAGAACTGGGTTGATAAGTGACCTGAAGTTCACGATTTCTCTGGTTTTTAGAAGTAGTACAGGATGAACCGGGAGAAGCTAGCTCGGCCAAAAGGACAGAATGGTCTCTCCTCCTACATAGAAGACAATCACAATGAGATCATCTCAAAAAATGATGTCAGGTTGCTTTGAAGGAGAAGCTTTTTCTTCTGTATGTTCTTGTTGCCTCGTTTTATGACAGGCAGTCTTAGGGGTTTTTTTTTTCAATTCAATTCAAAATAGAGCTGGAAGGGACCATGGAGGTCTTCTAGTCGAAACCTTGCTCAAGCGGGAGACCCTATATCAGTGATGGTGAACCTTTTAGAGACCGAGTGGCCAAAGTGCAACCCAAAAGCCACTTATGTATCGTCGGGTGCCGGGTGAGCATGGCCCATTGGGTGGGTGTGTCCAATTGGGTGGGTGTGTCCATTTGGGTGAGTGTGTCCAATTGGGTGGGTGTGTCCAATTGGGTGGGTGTGTCCAATTGGGTGGACGTGGCCCATTGGGTGGGCGTGACTGCAGTGGTAACGGTAGACTGTGTGGGACTAAAAAGTTCAATCAATCAATTCCAACTTGGCGAGATCTTTTTTTTCCCGCGAGAAGTTGAAATTGATTGATTTATTGAACCTTTTTTTTTTGCACATGGCGGCAGAGGCCTGAAGCGAAAATGTTTTATAAAACGCAGCTGAAAGCCTAGGACTGGGGCAACGGCGTTTGTGCCCACAGAGAGGGCTCTGTGTGCCACCTGTGGCACGTGTGCCATAGGTTCACCACCACGGCCCTTTATCATTTCAGACAAGTGGCTGTCCAGTCTCTTCTTAAAGATCTCCAGTGATGAAGCACCTATAACTTATGAAGGGAAGCTGTTCCACTGGTTAATTGTTCTCATTGTTAGGAAGTTTCTCCTTAATTCCAGGTTGCTTTTTTCCTTGATTAGTTTCCATCCATTCTTTCTTATTCTGCTTTATGGTGCTTTAGAAAATAAGTAGACACCCTCTTCTTTGTGGCAGCCTCTCAAAAACTGGATATTGCTATCATGTCACCCCCAATCCTTTTTTTCTCTAGACTAGCGAAACCCAAATCCTGCAACTGTTTTAGTCTCCAGACCTTTAATCATCTTAGTTGCTCTTCTCTGCATTTTTTCCAAAGTCTCAACATCTTTTTTGAAACATGGTGATCAAAACTGGAAGCAGTATTCCAGGTATGGTCTTGCTAAGGTTTTATAAAGCAGTACTATTACAGCACGTGATTTTGATTCTATACCTCTGTTTATACAACTAAGGATTGATTTAGCTTTTTTGCCTGCCTAAGTGTAAAACCTTCAGCTTTTGGGGGAATGTCTTGCTAAGTTGTTGCTAGTGGGAGTTGTTTGACTGTCCTTTTCCAGCATTTAGCTTATTTCCTAGAAATCTAGGGTCTAGATACAATAGAAATTTACATTTAATTTAAAAATTAATGAACAGTGAAAGGGTTGCACTCAGATGCATAAAATGAATGTCCCAGTAAGAAAAAGCAAGTCAACTTGTTTTCATTGTTCGCTACTATTAGATGTTCTCCACACTGTTAAATTTGGCAAGCTAGATTCTAGGGTGAAGAGTAAAATAATTTAAGAATGTCTTCTCATTTGGCTGCAAAACATCCAAGCAAGAGAAAAGCTCCTAGATTTTCCACTGAATTATTAGGAAATATGAGGACTATCCTACATCTTCATTGCTTCTAAAATGGAGATCCTTTGTCCAATCTTGCAGATCTCAGTATACAAAATTCTCATTCAAGGCTGCACTGCAAGGCTAAGGGTTTAATTTCTTAAAATGTTATACTCCCCAAATGTCTTCTTTCAGGGAAGTATCCATATTCACATCAATAAAATGGCAAAAAATAATTGACATTTGGAGAACTGACTTCCTGGTGAACACTTAATAGATTTTTCTCTCTACCAACACCTATATGTGGAATCTGTGATCATCAATGAGTTGAGGTGTTTGGTGTCTTGGTAAAAACCATATACAGGTAGTTCTCAACTTACAATAATTTGTTTGTCAGAGCATGCACAGTCTTATTGTGCTGAGATAACCCAGGAGTAAATACAGTAAACAGTGGTCTATATTAAATGGTGGTTTATATTACACTATCTACAAATATACACTAGAAACAAGATACATACACGTGGTGAAACAGCAAACTCCAATGAACAGCAATTACAGCAGGAAATGGACAAGAGAGAAAGACGCCAGCAAAGCCTTCCCTTTTATACTCAAGCTCTTAAAGGGATACAGACTCCTGCTGAGTCATTCCTAACATTGCATCATTCATCTCACATTATACAAGCTGGTTAGCTTCTAAATCATTACCTTGACATTGTTTACTGACTGTTCAAAGTTACAACAGCACTGAAAAAAGTTACTTATGGCTGTTTTTCACACTTACGACTGTTGCAGCAGCCCCATGGTCATGTGATCAAAATTCGGATGCTTGGCAACTGCTTGGCAATATTTATGATGGTTGCGATGTTCCGGGCTCATGTGATCACTTTTTGTGTCCTTCTTACAAATAAAGTCTATAGGAAAGCCAGATTCACTTAACACCTGTGTCACTAACTTAATAACTGCATTGTTTCCCTTTGTCAACTGTGGCACGAAAAGTCATAAAATGGGGCAAAGCTCACCTGACAACTGTTTCACTTAGCAACAGAAATTTTGGGCTTAATTGTGGTTGTAAGTCAAGGACTATCTGTATACATGTGTACACATCACAAAAACAGAATAACTGAAGAGAAGCCACATAGCCAGCAACAGAAGTCAAAGTCTGACTAAAAATATCATTGCGGAGGAAGAAAACTCAAAATTGATGGTATTGACTTTGTGGATTAAAAAAAAAGAAATAGCACACTTTCTATTTCTATATGTTCCATTGGACATTCCACCATTTTTTGAGTGAATTAAGCCTTTCTGATTTCAAGGAGAAAAGTAACAAAGCCTCTAACACAACAGGGCAAACTTGTAGGATAACACCCCCAAAAGGACAAACTGATGGGTGTAACTCTGAGAAAGAGAGGAAAAAGAAAGAAAAAAAGCATTTGGTTAGTGCACTGCCTCAATTATACAAGATTTTGTAGAGCAGGTCAGAGTAGAAATAAACTACAATCCAAAACAAGCTAGGGCAAGTCATAGAAATGGGACATGACCTGGGGAAGGTTTTGAAGGGAAGGGTGTCCAGAGGGGTGGGAGATTGAAAAAAGTGAAGATGTTGTTGTAACTGTGTGATGAAAGCTCCACCCTGTGTGTGTTCAGAAACGGTCTGCAACTTTCATCATAACCTTTTTCATTGCTGTGGGAACCTTGGTGCTCTCTGAGCTTGGTTATTTTCTTGCAGACGTTTCATTACCCAAATAAGTAACATCATCAGTACTAGAAGAGAGTAGGGTTTGCTATCTGCTTATATATAGTGACTTGTATATAAACAATACCCCAATCAGACAAACAATCAAACAGTAGCATAATCTAGGAACCATAAAGAATATTGCCACTAACCCTGACAGGGAAAGCCAGTTGTGTATAAGAAGGGACCAAATCTCACTCTTCTAGTACTGATGATGTTACCTAGCAGGGTAATGAAAGGTCTACAAGAAAACAATGAAGCTCAGGGAGCACCAACGACCCCACAATTCAGTCTTGAGCTACAAATATTCTCTGCTATTTTTCCCTGCTCCCCGAAGGTGCCTGTACTGGAAATCTAAACTGTTAACATCTGGAGATTCACCTCCACAAATTGGGATTCCTCTGCCCTTCTCTAGGGCTTGCCACCAAATATGGATCAGTTAGAGTCCAGAACACCATAAAGACAAGGAGAACCATTTATAGCATATAGAGAAGAAAAGTTTATTAATAAAATATATTGAGAAAGCAACCCAAAGTTATATAATTTATATTAGACTCTGCTTTCTTTCAAATTGCAACAATTTTGGGGCTTGAACTATTTAAGCTGTGCTTTAGTTTTGAATGCCATAATTTACAATAATAAAATAGTTCTTCAGCCCTTCCTTCCTTTCCTTCCTTCCTTCCCTATCTCCCTCCCTCCCTCCCTCCCTCCCTCCCTCCCTCCCTTCCTTCCTTCCTTCCTTCCTTCCTTCCTTCCTTCCTTCCTTCCTTCCTTCCTTCCTTCCTTCCTTCCTTTGTATCCAAATTGGAGAGATAAAATTAAACAGAAAATTGCACTGACTTAGATAATATTATACCATATTATTTACCAACAATCCAGTTTCCCTAAAAAAAGGTTGCCCTTTATGGTGCTTGCTGATAAAGTCTTCCTGTTCTACAAAAAAGTCTTCTCCAGAATTAATTCAGAGGTTCCTGTTTGCAGTGCAGTGTTTTATTACACATTTTATTGTTTTCTGTTGATGTCCACTGTGAGATATTAAGAATGAATAGCTTCTTAATTTTCCTGTGAATGGCCTTTCTTAATTTGCTCTGGTATCAGGTTTCTGGTCTCCTGGAGAAGAGAGAAGTCTTTAATTACTAATTTCCTCTCGCTATTTTCCAAAAGGCAAAGTAGTTGATATAAAACAATGGACTGCTTATTTGCTGGAAGCCATCATTCCTAAACTGGAAGTCATTTCATAGACTGTTTCCCAGAGTGTAAATTCCTCTGCATTTGTTCTACTTTTTCATTCGAGGGAAGAGATAGAAATTAGCTCAGTTAAGGAAAAAATTGTGATGAAAGTCTGATGGGTGGAATGTTTTGTTCCTGGAGTTACAGGTAGTCCTTGATTTAAAACAGTTCATAACGACACTGAAAAAAAGTGACTTACAATCGTTTTTCACAATGTTGCAGCATTTCCATAGTCACGTGATCAAAATTAGGTCGCTTGGCATCTGATGATGTTTATAATGGTTGCAATGTGCCAGGGTCACATGATCAACGTTTGCGACCTTCTGACAAGCAAAATCAATGGGGAAATCAGATTCGCTTAACAACTGTGTTACTAACTTAACAATTCAGTGATTCGTTTAATAACTGTGGCAAAAAAAGGTGGTAAAATGGGGTCAAACTCATGTAACAAATGATTTGCTTTGCAATGTAAATTTTGGTCTGAACTGTGGTCGTAAATTGAGGGCTACTCGTATTGGATTTGGCCTCATGGCCCACGAAATGTAGCACAAACATGTCCCAGTAATTATTTTTTATGCCATGATGAAGTCATAAAGTTTATCTTCATCTCACTCAAGAGTTGAAGCAGTTTTATATTGTCTTTCGCTGCTTCAGTTTTAAAGTACAGGTAGTCCTTGACTTATGACCACAATTGGACCAGAATCTCCACTGCTAAGCAAGGTGGTTTGTTAAGCGAATCGCGCCTGATTTTACAACCTTTTTTTTAATCTACTAATAAGTGAATCACATAGCTATTAAGCAAATCTGGCTTTTCCCATTGACTTTGCTTGTCACAAGCGGGCTGGGAAGATCTCAAATGGAGATCACATGACCCCGGGATGCTGCAACCATTATAAATACATGCTAATTGCCAAGGGCCCAAATTTTGATCACATGACTGAGGCGATGATTTAATGGATGTAAGTGTGAGGAACGGTCATAAGTCAGTGCCACTGTAACTTCAAACAGTTGTTAAATAAATGGTTGCAAGTTGAGGAATACCTATGATGTTTTTACCCAATACAGTGCTGACTCTGGTTATCATCTAGCATGCTTCACTGATGATGTACTTCCTGATTTGGTCAAAGGTAGGTTTTGCCAAAATCTAATTCATTTTTAGCTGCTGCAGGAACACATCTTCCCCTCCAGTTGTTGGCATAGCCATCATTAATAATAGAATAACAGAGTTGGAAGGGACTTTGGAGGTCTTCTAGTCCAAATCCCTGCTTAAGCAGGAAACCCTATACCATTTCAGACAAATGGTTGTCCAATCTCTTCCTAAACATTTCTAGTGATGGAGCACTCACAACTTCTGGAGGCAAGTTGTTCCACTGATTAATTATTCTATCAGGAAATTTCTTCTTAGTTCTAGGTTGCTTCTCTCCTTGATTAGTTTTCATCCGTTGCTTCTTGTCCTGCCTTCGGGCGCTTTGGAGAATAGCTTGACTCCCTCTTCTTTGTGGCAGCCCCTGAGATATTGGAACACTGCTATCATGTCCCCCCTCGTCCTTCTCTTCATTAAACTAGACATACCCAATTCCAGCAACCGTTCCTTATATGCTTTAGCCTCCAGTCCCCTAATCATCTTGGTTGCTCTTCTCTGTACTCTTTCTAGAGTCTCAACATCTTTTTTACATCCTGGTGACCAAAACTGGATGCAGTATTCCAAGTGTGGCCTTACCAAGGCGTTGTAAAGTGGTATTAACACTTCATGTGATCTTGATTCTATCCCTCTGTTAATGCAGCCTATTAATGTAGCCTCGGACTGCCTGGGACATGGTGATTGGGCAGTCAACTAAGCACTCATTCTTAATGCTTTCTCTGTTCCACCTGATATTTGGATGAACATATTTGGGTGGTTGTTTTCTTATAAGTAGGCAGCACTTCCTCAGAAAGGAAATGAAGCTATGGAAACCCATCAATTGCTATCCAGAATGTCCCACATTGAAACAATAAACCAGGATCTTTATTGTGGTGGAATTGCATTGCGCTTGAGAAATTGTTGGAGAATATTTCCTTCCTTGGAAAAACTTGGAAAATTTGTCCACTTAATTTTTTTCTCATGGAGAACTTTGGCTACTTATAGCCCACTCGGGTGCAAACACAACATATTTCACTCAAGCAGAGAGGAGGTATGAAATATCAAATTAAATGGGGGAAATCATAGTTTTCAAACTTGGAATAGAAATAGAGCTGGAAGGGACCTTGGAGGTCTTCTAGTCCAGCCCCCTACTCAAGCAGGAGAACCTATACCATTTCAGACAAATGGCTGTCCAGTCTCTTCTTAAAAACTTCCAGTGATGGAGTGCCCACAATTTCTGAAGGCAAGCTGTTCCATTGGTTAATTGTCCTCACTGTTAGGAAGTTTCTCCTTAATTCCAGGTTGTTTCTCTCTTTGATCAGTTTCCAACCATTGTTTCTTGTCTTGCCCTCTGGTGCTTTGGAGAATAGTTTGACCCCCTCTTCTTTGTGGCAGCCCCTCAAGTACTGGAATACTGCTATCATATTGCCCCTGTTTCTTCTTTTCTTTAGAATAGCCTAAGTCCTGCAACGTAATGATTTCCCAAGAAAGAGACTGCATCCACCCAACTCATCTTCTCTTGGTTTGGTCACATAGATAGGGTAAGTTGTTGTTGTTGTTTATTTTTCTCTCTCTCTCATGTCATCTACAACTGATCAAACAGGTTTTGGAGAGAGAAAAACCAATGCTAAACCAACTGAGCAAATCCTAAGAAGAAGAGATTTCTATCTCCAACTTGATAAGGTAGAACAGGCTGCTCCATCAGCTTTCCAAGATAGATATTCCACTATCACTTCTGACTTAGAATAGTGACTAAATTTTGACCCGAATGCACAAGCTTCAAAGCCCACAGATTACACTATGAGAGAAGGACCAGTCCCTTTCTCAAGCTTTCCTTTTCTCTTCTTAAGAACCAGGTATATAGTAGGTGCGGAGTCAGCAGGCAAATTTATTTCCCACACTAGATAAAAAGATAAAACAAAACTTGGTTTCCTCTGTGTATTAAAGAATCCAGCAGAAGTTGGAAGTGGTGAGCTGCTCTTTAAAACAAAATAACAAAAGGCTTAAATACCAAACCTCATCAGACTTAGCTACTTAAATTTATGAGGAATCTTAATCTTTGAAGATACTTATAAATATGTATAATCCCCTGGCATTTCACAAAAGAGTCTGACCGGTATTCTCTGTGGCCTAAACAAGTTCACCCAACACAGAATTTAGGGAGTAACTTTCAAGAAGTTATCTAATAGCTTGGATCACTTGATCAAGGTGCCTGCCTGCCTGCCTGCCTGCCTGTCTGTCTATCTATCCCACCCATCTCTTCAAATAATTTTCTTTGAACAGCGTGATGGTGTAGTGGAAGTACTGTTAAGTCCGGAGAATAATGGCGCTTGAGACGAAGCATCTCCAACAAGTCTTTATTGTTTGCTCCATTCTACGAACAACCAGAGCAGAGGCATGCAGGCCTCTATTTATACCCTCTGATCCCCGGGCAAGTTCAACCAATCATGAGGTGGGCTTTTTCCGCCTTGCGCATGCACGCAAGGCTGGCGCCGCTCAGTCTGGTCCCGGGCAGCTTCTGCAAATGCCCGGGACTCTTACAACGTCCTGAGCCTGCCTCTTGCAGGCTCAGGACACAACAAGTACCACTTGGAAGGTTGAGCATTCAATCCTAGGTAGCTGCAGATGTTTCTCTCTCAGGGCACAAAGAAAACCTATCTGCTGTGAACTCTGGATAGGCCTCAGGAAGGGCATCCAGCTAGTAAATGCTCAGCTCCATCCAGTCGCCTTGACTCTACCCAGAATTAAGAGATTACAAGGTTGTAAAAAGGGAGATTTTTTATTTCTAATTCACCCATCTCCTCCAGGTGATCCCTAGCAGTCCCGTTTAAAATAAGGCTGAATACACTTTAAATGTGGTTTTCTTGGTGCATTAAGCCAAGGTGTATTTTACCCCATTACTACCCAGTTCCCTTTAGTGCTGGTTCCATGTAACAGATGTCTTCATTCTCCAACTTGGTTTATTTAGCAAGATAACCTCTGATTAACAAGAAAGTGCCTTGTGAGGCAGTCAACGGCCATAACAATGGGACAAAAGTCTGCATGAGTCTGCTTCCTTCCTTGGGTTTAGTAATCTTAACCTATCTTTGATTATGATTCTCCAACATCTGTAAGGTCACATCTTGCCAACATAAACAGCCTGAGCATCAGAGTCTGGTTGTAGACAGCTTAGCACTTGCAGGCATATTTCTTGAAAAAGGCAAAGTATTTTAAAAGCCAGTGAGGACAGATTTATGAGCCCACGCGTGAAGCAAACAAACTTGCACCAGTTGCAGTGAATGAGGCTAATGGGTGTGATTTGATGGGAAGTCATTAAGAAATACTCATTGACAAAAAAAATCCCCTTTGTTGATTCCCTCGGACGGGGGAGCAGCAAAAAGTTCAGAGCAAACTACAGCAATCATGGAATTTAATAAAGCCACTTTGCGGCTGGTAGTCATTTGAGCAAATCAGATGGATCTTTTGATTTTCTATCTCCTAAGATCCTGGCAGGAAGCCAACTTGGGCCTTAGATTATTCTTGTTTTGTTAATGTTCTTATAATTCTACCATAATAATAACAACAACAACAACAATAACAACAATAGTAATAGTAATAATAATAATAATAATAATAATAATAATAATAATAATAATAATAATAATAATAATAATAATAATAATAATAATAATAATAAAAAAAAAAGTTGGAAGGGACCTTGGAAGTCATTGAGTCCAACCCCCTGCTCAGGTAGGAAACCCTACACCATTTTGGACAGTGTTGGAGCATTCACCGCTTCTGGCGGCAGGTTGTTCCATTGGTTAATTGTTCTAACTGTCAGGAAGTTTCTCCTTAGTTCTAGGTTGCTTCTCTCCTTGATTAGTTTCCATCTGTTGCTTTTTGTCCTGCCTTCAGACGCTTTGGAGAATAGCTTGACTCCCTCTTCTTTGTGGCAGCCCCTGAGAGATTAGAACACTGCTATCATGTCTCCCCTTGTCCTTCTCTTCATTAAACTAGACATACCAGTCAGCAGACTCATTCTGAAGTACTTGCAGTTTTAAGACTGACATAAATTTCCTATAATTTTGAGTCAATAACCTGGCTAATCCAGAGCTGGTCCCAATACTAGACAAAACTGGAGAGGCTGAAGGCAAAACATGGTTTAGTGCTGCTAAAGCCAGTTTCCCCCAAGGGCTTTCCAGATGTGTTGGATTTCAATTCCCAGAATTCCCAATCTGCATTGTTTCAGGAACTCTGGGAACTGAAATCCATCCTATCTGCAGGAAATTGCTGGGGAAGGCTGCTCTAACTTGACTTTCTATCCTTTCTAATAATAAATGAAACATTATTAGGTGTAGGATGGAAACCTCCATCTTGTTCTTTGGGAAGGAAGAGGTGAACATGAAGCATCATGGAATGAGAGTAGATGATGCCAGGGTTAGATAGAAAACTCCTTACCTGTTTCAAAACCTCATAACGGCCTCACATTTGTTCACCAATGGCATGGGGACCCTTCTTGTCATTTTCTCTCTTTGGTTCTTATGTTAGCAATATGCCTGCCTTTGGAACACCATCCTACCTGAGATCCATCAACCTCACCTCTCATTTACCCTGTTTAAGCAAGCCCTCAAAATCTGTCTCTGTCTCCAGACCTTGGATTAGAATGGCGGTGGGGAGGGGGGAATACCCTTGTGGGAGGTTCCAATTGCTTAAGAGATTGTGGACTTCTTTGGGGTTATATATTCAGTGTGTCTTTATGGTACTTACTGTTGTATCCTATCAACTGCCCAGAGTCATACAGGGGCAGCCTATTAGATAAATAAATAAATGAATGAATGAATACCAGGTAACCATAAACTTTGTGTAATCAGGCAATCATTGTAAAGAAGTGAAGAGAAGAGAAGAGAAGAGAAGAGAAGAGAAGAGAAGAGAAGAGAAGAGAAGAGAGAAGATGACAGTGGAAGATCAGGTAAGTGTCTAATAGAATGGCATCAACACAGGCAAGATGGCAGGTGTGATCAATGTCACATGCACATTAAAAAGGAGTGGGATCAGTGGTGGGATTCAGCCGGTTCACACCACTTTGGCAGAACTGGTAGCTAATTTTTTGTTGCCCAGGCCCAGAATGGTCTTCTGGAAGTGGCATCCACACAGAGAACCAGTTATTCACATATTTGAATCCCACCACCGAGTGGGATGTGTAGAATAAAGCTTTGTCTACCTTCTGCCAGTTTGGATCCTTTTTTCCTTTCATCCTAACATTCAGTATGTATGTATATGTATATGTATATGTATATGTATATGTATATGTATATGTATATGTATATGTATATGTATATGTATATGTATATGTATATGTATATGTATATGTACAGGAAGTTTTTCAGACAGACCGGTCTGATTGATTACACCTTGACATTTTTAACTGCTATACTGCAGTTTTACGTTTTACAATATCTTTTACCATGCAGCCCCCCAACTAGGGGCGTTAAGCAGGCTCAAGTCGCAACTGCGAAACATTTTAAATCCAAATTTATTTTTCTGACAAAGAGTTAAAGAATTAAATCGGGAGACTAAGATGGCCATTTCTAGCTTGTTCTGCTTTCATCAGTTAGAATCCCATAAAGGGTATGGCTAACTGATGAAAGCAGAACAAGCTAGAAATGGCCATCTTAGTCTCCCGATTTAATTCTTTAACTCTTTGTCAGAAAAAGAAATTTGGATATGTATATGTATATATGTCTTAAGTGTTTTTTTATGATGCACCCGGTCGGCCCAAATATGGAAAGAAGAAATCTTTTTGATGAGAGTTAAGGAGCTTGAAAAAGCTATACCAACTTCCCTTTAACTCTTTGTTAGAAATCCAAATTTAGTATATGTATATGTATATGTATATGTATATGTATATGCAGGGCTTTTTTTCAGCCGGAACGCGGCGGAACCGCGTTCCGGCACCTTTTTCCGGGCCGGCCGCACCGGAAATAGCCCCTCCCGCACCGGAAATAGCCCCTCCCAAATTTTACTTGCATTCCTGTTCTCTAAAGGGGCGGTCCTAGGGTTTGATGAGGGCGNCCCCTCATCCAAATCGTTGATGAAGATGTTGAAGAGCACTGGGCCCAGAACAGAGCCTTGGGGCACCCCACTACACACTTCCCTCCATGTAGATGTGGTTCCATTGAGGACCACTCGCTGAGTACGGCCGGTCAGCCAGCTACGGATCCATCTGGTGGTGATGCTGTCTACCAGATGGATCAGGCACCTTTCTTTTTTTTTCCCCCAAAAAAGCACTATATATATGTATATATGTATACATACATACATCCGTCTTCAAATGTTGAATCTCAGTTCAGGTCACTTTGCAAATTCCTTGAAAAGGAACTAATTTTTCAGAACAGACCAAAGCAGACCACACATGGAACCTAATGAAATTCCCTGAACACTGCACTCTCCCCCCTCCCCCTCCCCCTCCCCCCATTCAATAAACTTGCCACTTTCTTTCTCAGTCTCTTCCTTTTACAATGTATTGGCTCTGTTTGTTTAATAAACAAAGAGAAGATTACAGATGAAAACATATAAAATCAAATCACAGGAAACAGATAATGCACAAACCAGCTGAAACGTGAAAGATTATCTGCCTTAAAATAATGTGTTATATTTAAAAACACTCCAGTGCTAGGCAGAAGAAAAAGAAGAAGAAAGCCCAGCCCATCCAAAATTAAATAAGATAGAAGCCAACTGAATTTTTTTTCCCTTAGGGAGGAAGTTTCACATTCGCAGACAAGGGTCACATCAGCCTCTTGGAAGACATTATTTCGGAAAGCAACTTGCATTTTGTAAAAGCTGAACAAAGATTGTTGCTTCCTCTCGGAAGCAAAGCGATCTGACCGTTTGCTGTCGCCTGCAGGCATGGGGCCTACACAGTTCACTTTCTTTCAAGTTCTGCAAAACCCGTATCCAATTTCAAGGCTTTAACGTACGAGTCAAAACTCTCACCAAAGATGGATTATATACTGGGTTAAGCAATCATCTGTGAATGTATCTACTGAGGCTTAGCTTTAGGCATGTACCAAGCCACTATAACCTCTAGTCAACAAATTCTAGAATTAATCTAAATATAGCTTTAGGTAGATATGGTGTTGAAGAAGAGGGTCCTGCAAATAACTGGCATCAAATCAAATAGGGCTTTAGAGGTCAAAACAAACAGAATGGCATTACTAATAGCCAATGCAGAGCTTCCTACTCTGAGGTTATGTGTGTACAGCAGCTTTCACCCACCACAAAGCAGGCTATGGCAGTTTGCACCCATTGTAGCTTGTGAGCAATCATATTTTCAGAATTCTCCAAGCTTCTTCAGTTGTTTTCCCCTTTAAGATTTTCATCCATGGAATACTCCCCAAGCTCTCTCTAAATTTGTTAAAATCAGATTTTTGAAAGTCTAAGACAGGGCTTTTCAACCTTTTCACCCATTGTACCACTTTTAGGATATGGCAACATCCGAGTACCACCAGTCACCTAGCAAGGTGTCAAAAACTTGATGACCCCCCCCAAAAGGAAAAAAGTGATAAAATACAGGTAGTCCTCAACTTACAACAGTTCGCTTAGTGACTGTTCGAAGTTACAATGGCACTGAAAAAAGTGCCCCCCCAAGCCACAGCCGAGCAAGACACCTGCCTGCCCGCCTGGCTGCGCTCTTCCTCCTGTCCGAGGTTTTCATTGTTGTGAGCATTTCTGTTGAGGATTGGCAGGGGGGTGGGGTGGGGGGGTGTTTGGTTTTTATTCCCCCTGTCTGCTGGGTGGTTGCAGCAGGTTTTGGTCACTTCACATGACCCTGGGACACTGTGACCGTCATAAATATGAATCGGTTGCCAAGCATCTGAATGTAAATCACAAGACCCTGGAGATGCTGCAACATTCCAGCTGATTGGTGCTTCTTCTGGGCTCAGCAGAAGTGCCAGGATCAGTGCTGCTTTCCAGCTGATTGGTGCTTCTTCAGCTCAGCAGAAACACCAGGATCAGCGCCGAGCTCCAGCTGGAGCCTGGTGCTGATCCTGGCGCTTCCGCTGAGCCCTGGCAGCCCTGCAGCTCCAGCCATCTCTCGCTCAGGCTTGTGCGGTGCTGCCACCGGTTCAGCTGATTCCCCTCCCCCGCTACCACTTTTCTAGGATGGTCGCGTACCACCTGCCAGGTGCCAATGTACCACAGGTGGTACCCGTACCACTGGTTGAAAAGCCCTGGTCTAAGACACTGGTTTGGTTATGTTCTATTGTTTGTGCTTGCAGTATATTGAATTCCAATACGACATGGTCACTCTCCCCCAAAGTTCCAACAACTTCAATCCCCTCTATCCCCTCTATCGCTTTAATATCCAAGGCCAGTCCCATGTAAAATGCATTGTAGTATATATACCACTGGTGAATAGTGAAGAGAGTTCATGTCACCAGGGCTTCTCTCCCCAGCAATGGCTGCAACTTCAACACCTGACACAAAAGAAATAGTGCAATTCTGGGCACAGCTATGGGAGAATGCAAAGAAATGCAAAAAGAATGCAGCTTGGTTAAAGGAAGTAGATAAGGATAAAAAAGAAGCTGAAATGAAAGAACTTGCAATAACAGCAAAAATGGTGGAGAAAGTGACTTTACTTGGAACTGACTATATCCTCCTACAACAGGGGTCTTCAAACTCAGCCCTTTTATGACTCATGGACTTCAACTCCCAGAATTCCTCCGCCAGGCACACTGACTGAGGAATTCTGGGAGTTGAAGTCCATGAGTCATAAAAGGGCCGAGTTTGAAGACCCCTGTCCTACAACAATACCTTTAACACCCTCAAACGGCAACATCTTCCTATCCCAAGTCCCTGGGAAGGACTCCATACATGGATAAAAATGCCAAATCCAGTCTAAATATCTGGCTGACTGTCTGACCGACCACAATAATGCTATAATTTCAGACTAAGAGCCAGGGAGGGAGATCTGTGTCTTATGCAGACATTTCCAGTTTAGCAAAAATACACTCCAATCTGGCTGATAAAACAACCCTGACCAGCGGGGGACTGGATTGCAGCAGAGCCCACAACATTGTCTAATTCCAGTAAGGCTTTGTTTCCTAGGCTGGATAGAGGTGGGTAAGAATCTTACCCGTGAATTGGAAGGCAGCATTTTAGAACCCCAGCTTTTGCCAACAGCTGCATTGCATGCTTGAGTAGAGGCCTGACAAGATGTAATTAAGTCTATGGGAAAAAGATAAACAAACTTGTACAAATAGCTGCAAGCTAGTTTTCAATGTGCTGCAAAGGACCCAAAACAACAACTTTGAGAAAATTGTAGGTCAGTTTGGATAAGCAAAAAAATTTGGATTAAACAAGGCCTGATTCCACTTTCCCGGCTTGATAGTCTCCAGTTATATTGGGCTTCAGTACATTTGGAGGGACCTAATTAGAAAGGGATGGATTAGGTTAAATCTTCCCTCGTTGCATTTATTTTTCACAGTAGACAAATTCATTCTTGAAAGTGTTGCATTTGATTTTTTGCTTGATTCCAACTGAGACCTTTTCAGAGAAATTACTACCCCACGTGAACAAATGTGTCTCAAACCTAAGGAATTAGGCTGTGACAGCAAGCTAGCTTCTGAGTTGGAAGTAAACAATAGTTACAGGGCAATATTAGTCACGCCCAGCTAGGTGGCAGTAGCATTTGACCTGGGTTGTTTTCAGAAAAGGAAGCAGAGTAATATGTTATAAAGAAATCCCAGAACTGTAGACCACTCTAAAGCCAGTTTGGACTAGTGGTTAAGGTGCTGGCCTAGAAACCAGGAGACAGTGAGTTCTAGTCCCACCTTAGACATGAAAGCCAGCTGGGTGACTTTGGGCTAGTGACTCTCTCAGCCCAACCTATCTCACAGGTTTGTTACTGTGGCAAAAATGGGAGGAAGGAGTATTAGATATGTTCGCTAGCTTAAGTTACTTATAACTAGGGCCATGGAGCAGTACCTGCCTGTGGCTTGTTAGGAACTGAAGCGGTGGTGGGATTCAAATATGTGAACAACTGGTTCTCTGTGTGGATGCCGCTTCCGGAAGTCCATTCTGGGCCTGGGCAACAAAAAATTAGCTACCGGTTCTGCTGAAGTGGTGCGAACCAGATGAATCCTACCACTGAGCTGAAGGCAAGACAAGAAACAATGGATGGAAACTAATCAAGGAGAGAAGCAACCTGGAATTAAAGAGAAACTTCCTAACAGAGAGGACAATTAACCAGTTGAACAACTGCCTTCAGAAGTTGTGGGTGCTTCATCACTGAACAAAGAAAAAGGAACTGGGCCACGCAAGTGGTGGGCAAATGAGCAAAGCTTCATCTGTCCAGGTGTGGGATCTAGGTTGTGTGCAAAACCATTCCTCCTGCCCTACGGTCCAAGGAAGACGATTTTTCTTCTGAAACCAGTCCCTGGGGCCAGAAAGGTTGGGGACCACCGACTTATAAAGTATATGAGCTGTGGTGGCGCAGTGGTTAGAATGCAGTATTGCAGGCTAACTCTGCTCATTGCCAGGCGTTCAATCCTGACCGGCTCAAGATTGACTCAGCCTTCCATCCTTCCGAGGTTGGTAAAATGAGGACCCAGACTGTTGGGGGCAATATAGTGACTCTGTAAACCACTTAGAGAAGGTTGTAAAGCACTATGAAGCGGTATATAAGTCTAAGTATTATTGGTATTGCTATTGTTGCCAAGAAAACTACATGGATTTTCCATGTAGTCAACAGGAACTGAGCTAAGTTCAAGGAAGACTTTACATTTTACAGAATTAGTCATATGATCTTGTATAAAAGTAGAAGACATCGGCAGATTATTGGAATCTTCTCATTTTCCTGTGTCATTTGTTTTATCTTCCCCAACTCTTTATCTGTTGCCTTGCCAGTTCTTATGCACTGGGGGAAATGAGATACTATGTTCATTCATAGCTTCATTTAGCACTCTGTAGAGATATTTGATTATACAACAAAAATTAAGTCATAAAGCTTTAATATACATCTCTTTACCATCCTATGTAAAGACAACACCATAAATAAATTACAATAACTTTGCATTACTTAGATCATCTGTAACGAATAAATAATTCACTGTGCATTTCCCATATGATTTTATGCTTGTTTTATGAAGTGCTGTTTTGAATGGATCCATTGTGTGTGTTTTTAAATGCTGGTTTTTATTGTCGATTGCTTCAGATGCTTTTAGTAGAAAAGCAGGTTTCAAATCTTTTAAACATATGAAATATTTTTTTAAAAAAAAATCCATTAAATGCCAAATACTTCCTATCTGATTAACAACTCAGCATGCAATCTTGCTTAATGTAGCTTATGCTGTAACTACTCCCATATCAACGAACAGTTTTAGGAATGGTGAACTTGTATATGCTTGTATGCAATGATTAGAAAGATATGTAGGGTGATAAAACCCAGTAACAATATACTTTTTGGTTTGCGTTTTTTTTCCTCCCGTAGAGGAATCAATTGAATGTTGGCTACAGTTTTTTCCCAACAAAAAAGATTGAAGAGGTGGAGTTTGTTGTCTGCTAAGTCAGGGGTCCCCAACCTTTTGGGCACCAGGGACCGGTTCCGTGGAGAGAGGTTTTTGCGTGGACTGGAGGGTGTGTGGTTTTGTGTGCTGCCCGCATCTTGCGGATGGGGCTTTGCTTGTTTGTGTGGACCGGTTGCTGGCATGCCGCGGCCCACAGACTGGTCCACAGACTGGGGGTTGGGGACCCCTGTGCTAAATGTATTTCCCAAAGAATGTATGAAACAAAGGATTGGTGATGGTAATGATAGAATTAAATAACTGTAACCATTGCTTCAAAGTTTTATATGTTGCTTGAGTTCTTTCACTCAAATTTTCCAATTATTCATCCCAGTACCCAATTAAAAATAGTGCTTACTTGAAATGTTTTGCAGTAAAAAATGTCAGGGAAAAACCGTACTTTTGGAGTAGAAGAGCCATTGCTTTTTCAGGTTCTCTTTACTCTTCAAAATCCTTTCAGGAAATGATATATGACATTTGTTCTTTATTTTTTGCCTATTAAAGAAAAAGGCCCTGCGTTTACTCAATTTATTGTTGCATTTAGAAATGCAAGTTGCATTATATTGGATCCCAGGGCAAAATGAAAAAAAAAAACCCTCTACAGTTAGTTCTCAACTTTACAACCATTCGTTTAGTGACTGTTCAAAGTTACGGCACTGAAAAAAATGACTTAATGACTAGTCCCCACATTTACGACCATTTCAGCATCCCCATGGTCATGTGATTCAGTTTTGGACACTTAACAACCGCCATATATTTAGGACAGTTGCAGCATCCCAGGATCATGTGATCCCTACTTATGACCTTCCCAGCCAGCTTTCAGCCAATGGGGGAAGCTGCCATTTGCTTAATGACCGTGTGATTCACTTAACTGCAGTGATTCACTTAACAACCATGACAAAAAAATGGTTGTAAAATTGCATGTGACACACTTAACAACCACTTTGCTTAGAAATGGAAATTCTGGTCTCAGTTGTGGTCATAAGTTGAGGACTGCTTGTATAGGTCTGGTAGATTAAGAGTCTTCTATGAACATTCATTATGAGCAATTGGATACGCAACTTCTATAATACCAACATCCTTGGAAGTTAAATTCTCTATGGGAGACATTTATGATATTTTTATAATAATAATAATAAAGTTGGAAGAGACCTTGGAGGTCATGTAGTCCAACCCCCTGCCTCAGGCAGAAAACCCTATACCATTTCAGACAAATGACTCTTCTTAAAAACTTCCATTGTTGGAGGATTCACAACTTCTGGAGAAAGGTTGTTCCACTGATTAATTGTTCTAACTGTCAGGAAATTTATCCTTAGTTCTAGGTTGCTTCCCTCCTTGGTTAGTTTCCATCCATTGCTTGTTGTCTTGCCTTCTGGTGCTTGGGAGAATAGCCTGACTCCCTTTTCGTTGCGGCAACCCATGAGATATTGGAACACTGCTATCATGTCCCCCCTTGTCCGTCTCTTCATTGGACTAGACATTCCCAATTCCAGCAACTGTTCCATATATGTTTTATCCTCCAGTCCCCTAATCATCTTTGTTGCTCTTCTCTGTACTCTTTCTAGAGTCTCAACATCTTTTTTACATCGTGGTGACCAAAACTGGATGCAGTATTCCAAGTGTGGCCTTACCAAGGCATTGTAAAGTGATATTAACACTTCACGTGATCTTGATTCTAAGTTGGGAACTTCTGGTTGCCTATGCCTGATTCAGCTCAAAGTAGGCCCCATTCTTAGCCAATCAGATATCTCAGTGTTTCTCAACCTCGGCTAGTTTAAGAGGTGTGGACTTCAACTCCCAAATTCCCCAGCCAACCATGTTGAAGTCCATACCTATTAAAATGGCCGAGGTTGAAAAACACTGAGATATATGCTTTGGAATCCAGAAATCAAATGATACTCATCCAAAGAATAACTTCCCCTCTTTAAAGAAAGAAAGAAAAAAGATTTGCTCTCTCTTCAAAGAAAGAGATTTTTGGAAGCCCGTCCCTCTTTCTCTAGCCAGCCCAAATTTCAGATTTGATGCCTTTTTCTTTTGTTTGGATAACGAATATCATTCCAATTTTGATTGATCACAAAATCTGCTCTCTTTCTTTGTATGCCTCTGCGGGATTCTGCAGACAAATTAAAACCATCTGAGGAGGCACAGTGATTGTTTCACTTCAGTTTTTTTTATCTCAAACAAAAGGCCTCTAAACTCTGAAATGTGTTCCAGCTCTCTCCTTCCCAAAGGCAGCCTTGCCTCCATTTTTATTTTATTTTTTATTGGTGCCAACAGCTTCCAGTATGCTTGTGTTGCCAGTTCAGAATTGTTATTATTGTTTTTTTATTATTGAAAAGTTTTATAAAAGTTACAATATAAACCCCAAAACCAACCCACCCTAACCCCCCTCCCCCACTTCCCAGAGCTGAATACAGGGTTACAAATATAATAATCATAATCTAACTAACATTAACCAACTATATAAATAACCAAGTCCATAATGCGCTTTAACTCCCCTTTAACATAAATATAGTAATAATAATTAAAACATAAACAAATTAGTATCCTAATTATTAAACAATAGAATATCCATTAACAATTTGTTATGATTATGATTTTCATTATTATTATAGTATATTAATTTTGATTATTTTTAAAGTGATATTATTTGATAATTATGATTATTATGAGATTTTAAATGAGTATTCGATTTACCTTGAAAAATCAGGGTAATTTATTCTGAATATAATCTATCCATCTTCTCCAAACTGAAATGTATCTTTCTTGTGAGTAGAATTGTTATTATTGTTGTTTTTATAGGGAGCGTAGCATCCTGAGGAACAATTAATGTTTAACATGTGGGAGGCATTTTTTTTTTCCAAAATGAAGATGTCTTAAATGGCAGCAGCATTGAGGATTGCATGGGGTGCGTATTCTTGAGCATGGAAGTGTGCATGTGTGTGCGTACTCGCATGTGTGTATGTCAGACATGTCAAACTCGCGATGTCATGTAACGTCGCGCAACAGTATCGGGACGGTTTTGGCATTGCCGGCAATGGGGTGGGCGCGACTTCCAGATGACGTGTCCAGCCCGCGGGCCAGCAGTTTGACACCCCTGGTGTATGTGTATGTAGGTACAGGTAGACCTTGACTTACAACAGTTCATTTAGTGACCATTCAAAGTTACAACAGCACACCTTTCAGTCTTGTACTACTTCTTTGTCTGATTGCCATCAAGTCACAATCGACCCATTTTGACCACATAGAGTTTCTCCATGACGATCACTTCTTTACCAGGTCCTTCAAGTCATCCAATGACACAACTGAGTCCATCCACCTTATTGCTTGTGGTCCTCTTCTTCTCTTCCCTTCTACCTTTACCTTGTGATCAGAGCCTTTTCCAGAGAGCTGGGTCTTCACATAATATATACAAAGTAGGCTAATTTTAGCCTGGTCATCCTTGACTTGAGTGAGAACTCTGGGTTGATTTATTCCATGATCCACCCGTTTGTTTTCTTGGCTGTCCCTGATATTCAGGAATCTTCTCAACAATAACTGTTCTTCTTATCCACATTTAAATTGGAAAATGTTATTTGCAAAAAGTGACATTATGAAAAAGTGCAAACAAGAACTCTATTTGGAGGAATGTTCATATTTTACCAAAATCAAAAAAACTGCATCTCACTTATTTTGGCTATGTCATGCAGGGGAATTCACTGGACAAAGAAATTATGTTTGGAAGAGTTAGCGGCAAAAGGAAACCAGGCTATCAAAGAACACGGTGACTGGACACCATCAAAGCTGACACCAGCCAGAGCATAGAACAACTCAAAGAAGTAGTGCAAAATCAAAAGTTGTGGAGAGACCTGACCCATAGAATTGCCAAGAGCTGGACACAACTGAATGGATAACATCATCATTATCATCAATGAATCAATGAATCAATGAATGAATCAATCAATCAATCAACAATTTGCCATTTCTAAATAAGACCTGTGTTGAGCAGAAAGGAAGTCTCTCTGAAGTCTTCTCCTGAAAAACCATATTATTTTAGCATCAGTACAGCTAAGGACAACTTAGCCTTGTCTCACTCATGAACTGTGGATGAGAGGTGGATGTAAGGACATTGCAGGAAAAAAAGATTCTACTGGAGCATGTTTCTGCTGCATTAGGTGCTAATGGTGAAATGCCCTCAAATGTGGACTCTCAAACCCAAATTACAGCAGTTAAAACTTTGAGGAATTACAAAGTTCTTGACTGGTTTTGGTAGGTTAGCCATCTACATTTGTGAAATCTGGGAAATGTCTCTCCTCATTCCGCAAAATCATTGTTATCATAAAAGACAATAGTGTTTGTTATGTGTATATCACCTTTTAAAAACTGAGATATGTTCTGGGCATATGAAGAAATTGATGGTGGCTTGAAAAGCCTAGACCAAGAACTCAATACAAGGGATGGCTTTTCTCTGTTAATATAACTTCTTGGAAATTGTATTTATTTTTGCACAAGTTGATAATAGTGCTGGCTGCACAATGCAGAATCTCATAAGAAAAGCAAGAATAAAAAGGGCAGATCCACATGTAGCAATTCTGGAGAAAGACATATTGAAATCATTGCAGATGATAATAATCATAACTAACTTTTC
>NW_015388438.1:184028-198212 GCF_001527695.2 Protobothrops mucrosquamatus
TCCCCTTCGCTTCTACTGGATATATGCCATCAGCATTCAGAATGTGGAGCTGTCCTTCAGGGCCAATAGGGACATAATGCTTGTGACTCAAAACCTTTCACTTTTCAGATGGATCAAGATTCTTGTTGAAAAGAAGTCAACTTGAAAATTCCAAATTAATTTTTACTTTTTGGGAAGCCAAAGTAAGCTATCCTGAAATCAAAATTCTCACATTTTCTTTATTGAACAAGAATCAGGGCTGATAAAGAAGGAGGGAAGAACAATCCAAGTGGTTCAGATTTTATATCCATCCATCCATCCATCCATCCATCCATCCATCCATCCATCCATCCATCCATCCATCCATCCATCCATCCATCCATCCATCCATCCATCTATCTATCTATCTATCTATCTATCTATCTATCTATCTATCTATCTATCTATCTATCTATCTATCTATCTATCTATCATCAACCTGGAATTAAGGAGAAACTTCCTAACAGTGAGGACAATAGGACAATTAACCAGTGGAATAGCTTGCCTTCAGACGTTGTGGGTGCTTCATCACTTGAGGTTTTTAAGAAGAGACTGGACAGCCACTTGTCTGAAATGATATAGGATCTCCTGCTTCCAGCTCTATTCTGATTTTGATCTCTCTCATCTAATATCTATCTATCTATCTATCTATCTATCTATCTATCTATCTATCTATCTATCTATCTATCTATCTATCATCATCATCATCTATCTGTCATCTCTCTCATCTAATTTATATCTATCTATCTATCTATCTATCTATCTATCTATCTATCTATCATCTATCATTATCTATCTATCTTCCTTTTTTACAACCCTGTAATCTCTTAATTTGGGGTAAAATAGGGCTGACTGGATGGAGCTCAGCATTTACTGGCTGGATGCCCTTCCTGACACCACATGGAGTTCACAGCAGATATTTTTTCATTGCACTCTAAGAGAGAAATATCTGTGCTACCTAGGATTGAACTCATTAAGTGTAGGAGTGGGAGAAAAACTAATTTAGGTATATATCATTATTATTGTGCTTTAGATAGTCCCTAGTGCCGACATACTACTTTTTTTTTTCATAGCAATGAGTTTATAGTATTCTTTGTAACTGTCTTTGGGAGTTACAGTATGTAAAGAAGTGGTACCTATCTTTTAAATGAGTATATTTGTTGCCCATTGTGAGGAATAGAATAAAATCTGGGTTACCAGGAATGGCTGCATCCTTTTATCATGTCTGCTACTATTGATATTGTTCCCTTTTTTCCAAAAAGCTCTGAGCGACATATATAGTGCTCCCTCTTGTAATTGTATTTCCTCAAGAACAAGCTTGTAAACTACTATAAGCTGGGCTGAGACAGATTATGTATTCCAAAATCACCCATGAAGTTTCCATGGCCAACAATGAGTTTGAATGGGTTTGAAGATGTAAAGAAGTGGTTCTCAACCTGTGGGTCGGGACCCCATTTGGGGTCGATCGACCATTTCATGGGGGTCGCCAAGCAAGGCTGTCCGCCATTTTTTTTGTCCGCCATTTTTTTTCCCTTTTCCAGCGGGTGCCTTACCTCCCTTGGGCTGGGCCAGCTGGTGGTCGGCCTGCTCCGTCTCTGCCGCTTGCCAGCTACGTCTCGGCCGGCGCAGGGGGCGGAACCACGCATGCACGGCGTTCCTGGGCAGGGAAAGTCCTCAACTTATGACCGGTTGGGTAGTCCTCGACTTACGACCGGTTTAGTCCTTGACGTACGACCGGTTGGGGTCGCGGCATTAAAAAGGTTGAGAACCACTGATGTAAAGGACTGTGAGATTAACCTTGGGAGACAGGAGGAAGGCTAGAGAAATCCAAGTCCAAAGGAAGGATGTGTATAGAGGAAGCATCTCAGAACTGACCCTCCCTCATTCTTTAGAAAGTAGACATAAGGGAGAAGTCATTTCAATCTTGCAAGATTCTATTACTGTAACCTTACAATAAAGGTAGTATTATTAATTATGGTTTTGGTTTCCTGTCTAGACTAGCTCAAAAGACTGACAAAAGTTGGATCAAGATGGTCCTACTCCAACATCCTGACTCAAGGAATGCTGCCTGACATCCTTTCAGATGTTTGCCATGGGACCCCAAATTAAATTAAAGTTTTTCAAAAAATAATACTTGGTGCTTCAAATGGCAGCAAATTGCATAAAACTACAGTATGTAATGGAGCATCCAAAACGTTTTCAGACGTCAGCTTGACGTATCACACAAATTGGTTCTGTTCGATGGTCTGCACATCCCCAGTGAAATGAACTGTGCCTCTTTCTCTTTCCCCCTCAATGACTATCTTATAGACTTGGCTATTTTTTGTGTTCACTGACCCACAACAATAAATCCTGCTAATGGATAAGGTTTGAATAGCACAGCAAGCAAAAATGTGGTTGTGTAGTTTGCAGGTTGTGTGTTGTGTAAAGAAAACCAATGATTCCCAGCAACACAAAATATATTTTTATGGCTTACGCTGGCCCATTTCTTAGCCTTAACACAAAATCAGTCTTTCTTTTGCTTTGATTGCTACTCTCTGAACTGGGATGAGATGGTCCCATTTTGAGAGCCTTTTGGTTTCCCTAATTTATAATTGTGGGTCTTGTTTGAATACATACTTGATGCAGTAACAATTTATGTTACATATGTTACACCCCTTTGTGTGTTTATGCCATTAAATGGCCTTGGAAACATAAATGGCGTTGCCGTATTGTAGCACCCCTTCATTTGGCAAATAGACTAACAGCTCCCATAAGACTTTGTGATTTTGTAAAAGGCAGCAATAAAAGCTATTGAAATGTTTATAATTCCTATAATTGAAGGGAAATAGGGGTACATTATGTGTTGAAAAGAACATAATTACAAACTCCCCCCTCCACAATTCTCTGTAAAAATCTACAAGTCCTTTGAGATAGACATAACTGAATATGTAAATTCATGGTTTTGTTTTTTTTCTTTCTGACATGCTTTTTTGGATCTGTGCTGCTACGGATTCTTGAAATGACAAACCACCACCTCCCATGGCCTGAAAAATTGTGATGAGGTTGGATCCAAGTATTGCAAAATACACTAAAGCTGTTTGAACTTAACTGTGCTACTGGTATACAATATGGCTCCAGAAAGCACTGCTGCAGCAAATTGCAGTAGGAGAGATATTGCTAACACCAGTTAACATAAATGTGATATAACAGTTGTGGATATCTATAAGTCCTATAACAGTGGTGGCGAACCTGTGGCACGGGTGCCAGAGGCGGCACTCAGAGCCCTCTCTGTGGGCACGCGTGCCGTCGCCCCAGTCCTAGGCCTTTAGTTGGGTTTTATAAAACCTTTTCGCTTTAGGCCTCTGCCGCCGTGTGCAAAAAAAAAAAAAAGCTTCAATCAGTCAATTTCAACTTCTTGCAGGAAAAAAAAAAGATCTTGCAAAGTTGGAATTGATTGATTGAACCTTTTAGTCCCACCCAATCTGCCATTACCACCGCAGCCATACCCACCCAATGGGCCACACCCACCCAATGGGCCACACCCACCCGGCACTCGACGATGCATAAGTGGGTTTTGGGTTGCAGTTTGGGCACTCGGTCTCTAAAAGGTTCGCCATCACTGTCCTATAAGAATATACCTGTACCCAAACTTTTGGGTTCTTTTGGATACTTTTAATATTTCAGGGTTTATACCAGTTTTTGGTTTTTTTTTTCCAATTTGGCAACTTTAACATTCTAACTGGAGAATTTTGGGAGTTGAAGTCCACATATCTTAAAGCTGCTGAATTGAGGAAAAACTGTTTTTAGAAAAATAAACATATTTGGTTTGGACAAACCTCAGCAGCACTTTTTCGTGTGGCTGCTGATAAAAACAGGATCGTCAACATGATCGCCAATGTCCGATAACGGATATGGCACAAGAAGAAGAAGAAGAAAAAATGTATTACATGTGAGCTGCAAAACATATAAACAACCACTAGAGGACAGCAGAGAGTCTTTCCTATCTTTGCTGCCATCTAGTAGTCATAGCAAGTTTTCCTGAAGGTTTTCATCAACAATCCATTCACAAACAATATGGGCTGTGTTTACATTGCACTCTTAACCAAGTTATTGACAGGGTTACTGTGTTGTATCAATATATTAACCCAGTTAGGGGAATGATTAAGGAAAGGGAGAGTTCATACAAAATAGATTTGGGTCTGTTTACCTTCTCCCAAAATCTTGCTCTTGTGAACAAAATAACTCTTCTTCATTTCCATAGGTACAAAAGTGGATCAAATAAAAAAAAAATGAGGCTATATTCCAGGTTGAAAAATCACACTCTTTGTTATAAAATTCATTGCTAAAGTCACGCAACTCCTTCAAGTTTCTTTCTTCTTAACCTCAATACTTCTCCTGCACATAAAGATGTTTCTCCAAAGTTTCTTCCTCATGTACGAAAGTTTATCAATTTTCTACACACACACACACACACACACAAACACACACCTCATCTGAGTAATTCTGGGTGGTTTGTAAGAACAGGCAAAGAGCATATGTGTGTACAAGTGATGACAAGCTTTGTCATTTTCACCAACGTTTAGCTTGCTGAAGGCATCATGTTCTTATGAGATGAAGAGCTATCAACCAGTTCTTCTGTAGGAGGTAAAGCTTCAGGCCAAATTAAAGAAAGGGATTGGTAAATCTCCTCAGATTTGCTTAACTCTCCTACTACGCATTGCCTTCCAGCAGGAAGACAACCTGTAACCTTAACGGGTAGTGGGGAGTACTTGGGTAAAAACCAGTGGGCTTAGCTACCTCTCAAGTTGCCTAATTAACAGCTTGCAAACCCAAAGGGCTGCTTAAACAGAAGCAAGAGGGAGCTCCTGGTGTTCCATCAACCCTTCCTCCATGCCTGTGGCTTTTTTTATCAATCTGTTTATGAGCACAGTGTAGGTCTATTCAGAATAAGTGCTAAACCTAGTTCAGAGTAGCTTAGCTGAAGATCACAGGTGCTCAGAGTTTTTGATAAGCGTTGGGTGAATTTCCTCCTCTACTCCCCCTGCGTCATCAATCTGCAGAGTTGTAGGGGTCAATAGGGGTCAACAAAAAAGTAAGAGGTAAATCTATACAATCAATTGCAGAGCAGATTAAATGATGATGTTACCTAGTTTGGGTAATAAAATGACTGCAAGAAAACAATCAAGCTCAGAAAGAACCAAAGATCCCTCATTTCAATCCTGAGTTACAAATATTCTCCTTTATTGACCAAAAGTCTGCTAGCTCATGACTTCTACTGCTATTCCAGCAAGATCCATAAGTCTAGGACAGGGGTAGGCAACTTTGGCTCTTTTATGACTCGTGGACTTCAACTCCCAGAATTCCTAAGCCAGCATGGCTCAGCTTGGAAACCTCTCCCTTTCCCCTCAGCAAGGCTGGCTCAGGAATTCTGGGAGTTGACGTCCACGAGTCATAAAAGAGCCAAGGTTGCCTACCCCTGGTCTAGGAGAATGCACAAGTCATAGAACAGCTCCTTCAGTGGGACTCTGACATCGTCTAAAGCAACTATTAGCATTGATATTTGTGGAAAACCATGATCTTCATGTGCAACCAGGAGCTCCCTCTTGGTTACGATTTAATGTGAGCCTGTTTCTCCCTGGCTCGTCTCTTTATCTGCATTTTGACCAGAGTGTAGTTACACAGATGTCAATGTTCTTCACATCCAGATTGCACTTCATCTGCTCTGAAGGAAAACCAGAATCAATGTCCATCAACAAAGCCCAACTGGAACGGTCAGTCAAAACTAGCAGAGCTGCACAACACCATTGGAGAGAAAGATAATATGGCACCCATCACCACCTCCCTTGATGATTCCACATGGAAAAACCCAGATATTCTGAAACCTCATCCTTGCAAGGAACATGTACCCAACTGTCTGAATCCATCACTTAGAGAGCAAGGAACAAACGGTGGTGAACACAGATCATCCCGCAGAAGTTTGAAACTGTACAACAACCCTAAAGGGCATTTGAGGATCCTGCCATGTTTCACTACATCCCTTCAATTAGATTCCTGGTAAAAAAGGACATTAAGTAAGGCTGAAGATTGATGACCCTTTTTTTTCGTGCAGATCTGTTCCAGGACCCCTGCATGGCAAAATGAATATAGTAGTCGCCTTTTGTCCTTTCAACCACAACCGCAAGTTGATTTTTTTTTTTTTTGGGTAAGGAAATACAGTTTGAAAGTCAAACCACATGGCTAATCCTAATTTCCTCTCTTTTTTTTTCTTTCTTTCTGTGAGGAAAGTCAAATATAATATGCCCACTGTTTCTTTGGGACAGGGCAGCTGCGTTGAACCAGAAAGGGTTTCAGAGAGGCATAAAACAAAGCATCAACAAAAGGAAGGATTTCTGCAACTCGTTTCTGTTCTCTTCTTGCAAAGGATTCTTTGTGGAAGAGATGTTTTCTTTTCTCACTGGAGATTTTAGTTTGATTATCAGAGGGGAAAAAAAGGTGGCAGGGAAGAGAGAAGTTACAAAAGCCACATGTTTGGGGTTCAACTTCCTGTTAAGATCCTCACCGTTCTAACACCTTGCAAACCATTTGGAATCCCTGTCCGGGAACTGAAGCTTAACAAGCACAGCCAGAAAGAGAGTGTGCTGTAGGTTACATAGGATAATTTTCTTTAGAGACACCGCCGCTGCAAAACCCAGGGAGCCTTCTGTTTGGCATTCAGCTGATGGGGACTTGTCCAACTGAGAGCAGAGGTAATTGTAGTAGTGAATGAGAAAGAGGGAGGAGGAGAAAGCTAAACGAATCAAGGCTAAGAGAAATTGAAAAAAAAATATGGGAGGGTGGGAAGGGGAAACACGGGCAGATGGAAATAATGAACTTGCTGGGGAGCTGCACAGAGAGTGTCATGGAGACATACAGCAGGGAGTATAATCTTTTTAAAAATGGGATAAAGTGAATTAGAAGGATAGATAGTACAATATTCCAGGAACTTTGCAATATTCCAGGATCTTTGGACTTACAGGTTGGCCTTGACTTACAACCATTCATTTAGTGATGATTTGAAATTACAATGGCACTGAAAAAACGTGACTTACAACCATTTTTCACACTTACAACCGTTGCAGCATCCCCATGGTCATGTGATCAAAATTCAGATGCTTGGCAACTGGCATGTATTGATGACGGTTGCAGTGTCTCTGGGTCAGGTGATCAGCGTTTGAGACCTTCTGACAAGCAAAGTCAATGGGGAAGCCAGATTCACTTAACAACGGTGTTACTAACTTAACAACTGCAGTGATTCCTTTAACAACTGTGGCAATAAAGGTTGTAAGATGGGGCAAAACTCACTTAACTGTCTTGCTTACCAATGAAAGTTTTGGTCTCAGTATGGTTGTAAGTCAAGGACTACCTGTATTTCAAAGGAATAAGATAGTAGCTAGAGTAATACTTCTCAGTGTTTAGACCTGTGTTTTCCAAACTGGTTAACTTTGAAATGTATGGACCTCAATTCCCAAAATTCCCTAGCCATCATGCTGGCTAGGGAATTCTGGGAGTTGAAGTCCACACATCTGAAAGTTGCCTAGTTTGGAAAACATTGAGCTAGAAACATTGGGATAATTCATATATTGATCTGACAATGTGATAATGGGACTTTCAAGTTTTTCCTGTTATTACAAAAATGGTTGGTTACTTCTCTCCTCCCCTCCCCCCTCCTCATTTCCATTGCAAAATTGTTTACATTTATTTAAATGCAATTTAAACTTGCATTTCAGCTGATTGATAATCACTATATTATCCAGACTGGATTTTGTGATTTAGGTTTAGTTTAGGTAGGTCTGCAGAGGACTGTGTCTATTCTCTGTACATTTTGGATGCTCCAAAGCATCCTTATTGCTGATTTCTTAGGTGGCCTACCAATGGGAAGCCACAAAAAACATAAAAAAAGCCAAAACCCATCCGACACCCAATACACCCCCTCATTTTTATTTCACCACATTTTGCTTTATCCTTACAAGGCACAATATTCTTATTCCCAAAATGGTATTTTGCCAAAGATGGCGCAGAGAGCATGTATATGAAATTTCTCCAGTTGTTTGATGTGCTTTCAGTACAGAGTGCCGAACTCATATTCATATAGAAGACGAGGATTAGCCACAGCTCTTTAGACTATCAGCTTTGTGGAGATACAGATGTTGACTGAGCAGTCTAGGCACCCCAGTGCAAGTTTGCAAATTAGTGATGCACAGATTGTGCTTGGCACCTATGCTCAGAAGCAGCTGGCCATTGCTACTTAATTTTACAACCCAAGGACTCCATCCCAGTTGGGTCTAGGACAATTCGCCACAGCCAATTCACTGCAGCCATCTCACCACAGCCATCTTGCTATGGCCAACCTGGGGCAGCCATCGTGCAGTCATCTTGCTGTGGGCTGTGGGATACCTCACCACAGCCAACTCACCACAGGACAATCCATGTGGGGTAACTCAACACGGTAAATATTATCCATCACTGTTTCTCCAACTTTATTGCCATTTTTGTCAGTAGCAACATAGTTGAAGAAACAGTGGTGGATATTTATTGTGTTGAATTATCCCACACGGAATTGTCCTGCTGTGAGTTGTCCCATGGCAAGATGGCCACAGTGAGATGGACATGGCGAGATGGCTGAGGTGATTTGGCCACAGCAAGTTATCCCATTCCACTTCCAGTTGTTGCTGTCTCTCCCCACCTTAGTATTGAAGTCACCCAAAATGACAAGTTTGTCACTGGCAGAGTTGGTTTGAATAATCTAGTCTATATTCTCATAGAAGCATCCCTTGTCTTCATCTGGGCTTGTGAGACACTGACAATGGTACTATATCAGCCCTTGCTGAGAGAAAAGCAGAACCTGGAATACCATCTGAAACACACCTTTACAATGAGCAAAATCTCAAGAAAAACAATGTTAATGTGACAAATTGGGGAACCTTCACAAAAAACAAAAACAGTGCTTGGAGTAACTTAGAAAACGGTACATTTTAACATTATGTACCCAGAAGAATAGACATTTGGACTTAATGCATGTTGTTGCCTTAAGTGCCTCCCCATTAAGAGGGGTGTGTGCAGGGGAGTGTGGGGGGTGTATATGAGAAATAAAGCCAGATTTCTTAGAGGTGAAATGTTCACGGCTATGGAACAGTGTGTCCTGGTAGCCATTGGATGCTGCTTACAAATTGAGGCCACCCGTATAATAGATCACTTAAATAGAAATGTTTGGTTCCTATTTCATGTTCTTCTAAAACTGCATTGGCTAAGACTTTTCTCCCTTGACCTTCCTTATTTTATTTACATATCATTATTTCATCAGCAATAGGCCTCAAACCCGTTGCCAACATTTCCCCCCTCCTTCTCTTGTTTATTGGACTGTTGAACCTGGGTAAATAAAGGCAAAATGCCAGCCCATCTGGTTATGATAAACAGTCTGCTAAAGTGGAGGAAGATCAAGAAGTCATATGGGTATAGAATAATATGGAGCTTATATATACATTTTTCCAGCACCGTAGAATGTCAGTGTCTTTCCCTCCCCCCCTTTCTAATATGTATATCCTGGAAGTCAAAGGAATGGGGTCATACTCAAGCTAGATCAGATACAAAAAGCATGGTTTCTATTTGTTCTAAGTTGCTCTTCCCAAGCTTGGCATCCTTCAGAAATGTTGAGCTACACATACCTATTGAACATGCTGGTCAGAAATTATAGAGTCCAATGTATCTGAAGGACACCTCCAGGTGGGAGAGAGAGAGTTCTAAATGGTGGCGTTCTGTAGAATTTTCTACTTTGGAGAGTAAATTAGTCATAACTAATGTCTGTCTGTCTGTGTTTAACATAGTAAAGCTCTTTGTGGCATGGGGCTTGGTTACTTGAAGGACTCTCTGTGTCATGTGTCATGTGTCATGCTTAGAATGTATATGCGTAACGGAAGAGAAGCCAGACCTAAGCATGATGTCATGAGTCTGATTAACGAAACACTTAAAAGGACTTTCAGGCATATTTTTTCCTAAAAGCATTTATTAAGGTTACAGAGACGTCAGTACAGCATGGTGGAAATGCTTAGGTCTGGCTTCTCTTCCGTTACGCATATACATTCTAAGCATTTCCCCCCCCCNCCCCCCCCCTTATTTTGGGGTCATGGTTCACATCTTCCAATCAACTTGGAAGATGTGATTTACTTCCGGTTTCTTTTTCCCGGGCTATCCCTATTCTCCTCCCTTTTTCCCTGTTGCCTGGTTTAACTATAAAAATACCAGACAGTTCTGCATATTGTCAAAGCAAGAATATACAGTATTTGCAGCGTTGACACTCTGTCTCCCAGAATATTGATCTAGCTATTTTCATCTTGCAAATTTGATGCACTCTGGGTCCTTCAATTAAAAACAATACCATCTATTAAGACTCCAGAGGGGTGCTTCTCTGTAACAGCACATGCCCTCTGGAATGAAATTTCCCCCAAGGTCCAGATGGCCCCCCCACCCTAAAGGACCAACCTCTTCACCTAGGGGTTTGGCAATGAAGAGTGAAGACTGACTTGCCTTTACCTTCTTCCTAGGACTGAGAGAGAGAATAAGTGATGTAAGGAAATATTTATCGCTCAGGGTTGAAGTGTGGAGTGCTTGGTGCTCTCTGAGCTTTACTGTTTTCTTGCAGACATTTCTGCAACACCTAGTGTAAGGATTGTAACAGCCACAATGTAGGACAGACAGGCAGAAGAAACTGTCAGCATCCTCAATCAAACTAAATTTAAAAAAAAACACACCAGGAAATTCCTGGAAGCATGGCATTCAGACAAATCAACCATCAGTAGACACATAGGATAAACCACATTTACACACCATTCAAAGGAGACAATAAAAAAATCTAAGAAAGAAATAAAAAGACCAGAATGCATCCTCTCCGGCTGCCAACACCCAGATAAGCAGGGATTAACACCAGGCAAACAATCAAGCAGAAAATAATTGCTTAATCAAGGAACTGCCAAGGAAAAAAACAGGGACAAAGCCCAACACTCACTAGCACTGATGATAGCAATAGTAATAGCACTTAGACCAGGGGTAGGCAACCTTGGCTCTTTTATGACTTGTGGACTTCATTACCCAGAATTCCTGAACCAGCCATGCTGACTCAGGAATTCTGGGAGTTGTAGTCCACAAGTCATAAAAGAGCCAAGGTTGCCTACCCCTGACTTAGACTTATATACTGCTTCATAGTGCTTTACAGCCCTGTCTAAGCAATTTTACAGAGTCAGTACATTGCCCCCAACAATCTCAGTCCTCATTTTACTGATCTCGGAAGGATGAAAGGCTGAGTCAACCTTGAGTCAGAGAGACTCGAACTGCTGGCAGTCAGCAGAATTTGCCTGCAATACTGGATTCTAACTACTGTGCCACCATGGATAATGCAACATCTGCAGGCAAACAAACAAGTTCTAAGAGCATCAAGGACTGGCCCAAAGTCAATCAACTCTTTTTCTGCCCAAGTGTGACAAGAACTCATAGTCTTCCCATTTCTAGCCTACTGCCTTAAATCGCTGCACCAAACTAGTTCTCTCCATTGAGGAACTACACCAGGGGTGTCAAACTCAATTTCATTGAGGGCCACATTAGCATTGCGGTTGTCCTTGGGGGGGCGAGTAGGTGTGGCCAGGGGGGCGTGGCCTACTGGGTGGGCATGGCTGGAGTGGGTGTGGCCTACTGGGTGGGCATGGCCAGCTCTACATCGTTTGCGTCAAGGGTGCCTGTGGGGGCCTAGGCAGGAGTGGAACAGATCTGAGGGTCTCTGGCAGAAGGGGGTGGGACCAGGGCAAGCGCCAAGGCATGGTCCACTGGAAGAGCCTGCCGAAACCCCTCCCCCGGAGCCCATCAAGCCGGATATGTGAAGTAGGCGAGGGCCATTTGCTGGCCACTTCCAGGCGATGGTGCATTTCTTCATTTCTCACAAAGGTGACACCTCCCCAACATGCACCCAGGGGGCGGGGCTAATGTGGCAGGGGCTGGTTCCTCGCTGTTTCCAGATGGCCTTGTGGAGCTAAGACTGAATGCGTTTCAGCATAGATGGCCACCACAAAATTGTACATTGGCTCCCGGCTGGCCTGGGCCGGGACCAAGGCAGCGGGGGCCGTTCCCTCACTGTTTCCAGGATGGCTTCATGGGCCACATGAAACCACGTCATGGGCCGCATCCGGCCCCCGGGCCTTGTGTTTGACATGTCTGAACTACACGATTAGAATACCAGAAATCAATGAATCTTTTAATACTGCAAGAACATTACTGGAATACACATCAATACTGATAAGCTTCAAATTTCCGTTTAAACAGGCTTCAAACCCTTCATTCTAAAGTCAACTTGAAAGGCAGCAAGTCTGAAACTCAAACAACTGATTTCAAACTGTGTCCTGGAAGTGGAAGACACTGAGTTCCTTGTCTTCCACTCTTGCCAGCATTCATTTCCTGCAGCCAAGCAATATATCAACAAAGTTCCTGTTAGTCCATTAGTGTGCCTTGATCCATCATGTGGGAATAGCAGAGACTTCCTCAAAACGTCAAAAATTATCCAGAGTGCTATATGCCAAATCTCAGCTTGTTACCAAGATCATCACTGAATGAGACAGACAGTTTACAACTTGGGTTTTCCATTGTAGAGGAAGATTTAACAGTAATTGCATCAGAGAGTGATTGCTGTTTTACAATGGGTCACTGTACTTTAGATGCTGATCTGTCTGCAGATAGTCTCAGAAATCCTCAGTAAGCCAGATGTTTGGAAGGAGCATGAGTGGGAAGGCCAAGGACTTTCCAGATGCAAACAATATATCTTGGATCTTCTCCATGGATATCCTGATATGCAAATTGGGAGTTCAGGTGGGAGAAATCTTGGCTCCTCCACACAGTGAGATTTTAACTATGTACATTTTTAAATCAAGAAAAATAAATGTTTGCTATGGCAAAATTGCAGTATGTGTTTCTGGTATTTCCTTATTCAAATTTAATCTGTATCTTAATCAAATTACTTGACGATTCTGCATTTAGGATCAGGTAAAGATATAAGCCAGGAGTAGGATGAAACTTGTTGGTTGTTTCTTATAGGCTTCAAACTAAAAAAGCTCCAGATCCTCTAATCAGCAGTGATAATCTATTGATAGTTGGAACCAATGGTAGCCATAGAGGACTAGAAAGATAATTCTTTGGGATTGAGATGCATAATTAAAGCTCCTCAGGTCTCTTAAGCTTTAATAGAATAACAGAATTGGAAGGGATTTTGGAGGTCTTCTAGTCCAACTGCTTGTTCAAGCATGAGACCTTATACCATTCCAGACAAATGGTTGTCCAGTCTCTTCTTAAAAGCCTCTAGTGATGGAGCACTCACAACTTCTGAAGGCAAGCCATTTCCACTAGTTAATTGTTCTCACAGTTAGGAAATTTCTCTTTAGTTCTAGGTTGGTCCTCTCCTTCATTAGTTTCCATCCATTGTTTCTTGTCTTGCCCTCTGGTTGACCCCCCCTCATTTTTGTGGCATCATCTCCGATATTGGAACACTGCTATCATGTCACCCTAAGTCCTTCTTTTCACTAGACTAGACATACCCATTTTCTGCAACCGTTCTTCATATGTTTTAGCCTCCAGCCCCCTAATCTCCTTTGTTACTCTTTTCTGCACTCTTTCCAGAGTCTCAACATCTTTTTTATAATATGGAGATCAAAACTGGATGCAGTATTCCAGATGTGGTCCTACCAAGGTATTATAGAGTGTATTAACACTTCATGTGATCTTGATTCTAACCCTCTGTTAATGCAACTTAGGATTGCATTGGCTTTTTTGACTGCTGCTGCACACTGCTGGCTCATATTTAAGTGATTGTTTGGTTGGTGTCCCTGAGCCCCTTCCCAAAGGTTTTGCTGAAATGTGAATGCGACAGAAGAAGTAAAGGATTCAAGCAGGCGATAATCCTATGAATTACATTTAATTCAATTTTATTCTGGCCCCCCACTTTTTTTGGTCTTCCCTGTACCAACTCACTGGAATGTAAACCCTACCATGTCCAATGGGGTCCAATATGCTCTCTACATGGGACTTCCCTTGAGGAACACTCGGAGGCTCCAGTTAGTCCAGAATGCGGCCGCGCGGGCGGTGTTGGGAGGGACTCGTCGCTCCCATGTAACACCG
>NW_015388438.1:198847-200703 GCF_001527695.2 Protobothrops mucrosquamatus
ATTATCACCTTCAAAGCGCTCCATGGCATCGGACCTGGATATCTCCGAGACCGCCTTCTGCCTCAGATTACCTCCCATCGGCCGGTACGCTCCCACAGAGTGGGTCTCCTCAGGGTGCCGTCAGCCAGACAGTGCCGGCTGGCAACCCCCAGGGGGAGGGCCTTCTCGGTGGGAGCTCCCACCCTCTGGAACGAACTACTCCCAGAGATCTGGGTGATCCCGGATCTCCCTTCCTTCCGCCGCGCCCTTAAGACATGGCTATTTCAACTAGCAGGACTGGCCTAAGGGGAAATTTTTAGCGGGGTTTTAAAAACAATATTAAATTAACAAAGGCCAAATCTAATATTTCATTTTAATTATGTTTTTTAACGATAGTATTGGGGTATTTTTTGTATTTGTTTTTATCAGGCTGTCAGCCACCCTGAGTCCGCAAGGAGAAGGGCGGGGTAAAAATTCAATTAAATAAATAAATTAAATAAATAAATAAATAAATAAAATATTGCACATCTTGGGTTCTGAGCCATATAGGGATTGGTTGGGTAGATAAGTTCTCTTCCTGTCATGCCACCCAGCAGCTATTTCAAAGGTGACCTTTTGCAGAGCAAGGCTGCACCTGCATACAGCCTTCTTGGATCCCATCACCACCTTCTTGCATGATCAGGGAAGGATAATACCAGCAAGCCAGTCAAGTCACAGGTGATGAGGGAACTCTAGAAGTTATTTCATGAGATGTCAGGAAAGCCAAGCCAAGCCAAATCAAGGCAGCTAAAACAAGTTTTCCCTCTTGCCTGTACAAAACCTAAGAATGTGGAGTTTTGGCACAAGAATTAAAACCCTGGCAGCGTTGCTTTAAACTTAAGTGTGCATCCACCATAAATGAAGACATCTAATCTATTCTTTCTGTAGCTCCTCCTGCCAAATCAGCGAACCCATTGTGTGGTTTGGCTTTTCGTTTCTACAATTGATTCGATCTGCGAAACCAAATTCTTTCAATTTCTTCATTCTGCATTTCAGAGCCTTTTCAGAGAGAAGACCCACCCCCTTTGTTGACTCAAAATCCCATGCGCAGTGGGAACGTTGCTTTTTGTCAGCTGCAAATGTTATTAAAAGGGGATCACATGACCTGGGTCACTGTAACTGTCATAAATATGAACCAGTTGTCAAGCATCCAAATATAAATCGCCTGACGTTGGGGAGATGCTGCTACGGTCATAAGTGTGAAAAATGGTCACAAATCACTTTTTTTCAGTGCTGTTGTAATTTTGAATGGTCAATAAATGAACTGTTGTAAGTCAAGGACTACCCGTACTTCCAGATTTGGGCACTGGACAGTTAATCCTGGAGCCCATACTATGATAAAAGGCTACTTCAAGTCAAACTTGGCTTCTGGTGACTACGGAGATATGCCCATGTAGTTTTCTTGGCAACATTAAGCAAGTAGTTTGCTATTACATTTTTCAGGATGTTTGGGTCTTTTACTTCCCAATCAGTTAAAAAAGGGGTGATTCCAAGTTCAGCAACTGTATTTTTTTTTAATGATCAGATGAGATTCTGTTGCATTCTCCAGTGCCATTGTAGATACTTTTCCCCCCTTACTTTTTCTTCCACCTATTCTCTTACTCGTCCAACTGGAAGAGGGTGGAATTGGGAAAGGAAAAGAGAAAATAGTGTGTGGAAGACCTCAGAGGGTATCTGGACTATGGCCCATCTCTCCTGGCACTGCCATTGTCTGGAGAGCTGACTCAGTATGAATTCTGGAGTGTGTTGTTTATGTTGCTGTTCTATTCTACTCTAGAAAAGTGATGGATGATCTGGACCACAAGTTTAAATCTGTAATTAGGCTGTATATGGGTGGA
>NW_015388438.1:203861-206036 GCF_001527695.2 Protobothrops mucrosquamatus
ATAAAAAGATAAAGGTAAAGGTTTCCTTTGTCCAGTCATGGTGCTCATCTCTGTTTCTTAACCAAAGGACCCGGCATTGTCTGAAGATCCTTTCCTTGGTCATGTGGTCAGCATGACCATAGGTTGAAATGCACTGAACACTTTTAACTTCCCACCAAATTGGTACCTATTTATCTACTTGCATTTGCATGCTTCCAAACTGCTAGGTTGGCAGCAGCTGGGGCAAGGAACAGGAGCTCACCCCATCACATGGCACTCAGAAAAAGTGAGCCTGAATCCAGATGTGTCAGGTGTTTTGTTGGTTGAATGAAAAGATAATCTGCAGTTGTGAAGTTGTGAGGCAGGTAGTTTGGGATAATGTTCCCCTTGAAGAACCAAGAGTTTGTTTTGAAGAACCAAGCTTGGTCTATATTCAACTGTGCTCCAAAAGGGCTATGTAATAGTCAATAACACTGTCATGAAAAGTTCAGAGGTATAGATTACAACATGGAGATGAAAACATGTTTGTTTCAGCAATCATTGGATGCCTGCTTTGTAATAAACAGAGATCCTGAACAATAGAATCAGAATAGAGCTAGAAGAGACCTTAGAGGTCTTCTAGTCCAACCACCTGCTCAAGCAGGAAACCCTATACCATTTTAGACAAGTGACTGGCCAGTGACTGTCCAGTCTTAAAAACCTCCAGTGATGGCAAGCTGTTCCACTGGTTAATTGTCCTCACTGTTAGGAAGTTTCTCCTTAGTTCCAGGTTGCTTCTCTCCTTGATTAGTTTCCATCCATTGTTTCCTTGTTAGTTTCCATCATTGTTAGTTTCCATCATTGTTTCAATAGGAGAGCAAACATGTTTTTTTCCCTTTAGAAGTTGAGAGCTACAAGGTGGAAAATCCTATGGAATTTGATTTGCTAGCCAACCTGGGAAAGCCCAGCAGGTCATTCTAGTGTACCTGGGTTTAGTTCTATTATTAGCCCAAATGACCCTTGCAGGAGAACAGAAGAACTGTGGAAGTTGATTGCTGATGGACAGGGAGCAGCTGTTGAGGCCATCAACTGATAGATGGTGGAAATTTGAGACTTCTCTTGTAATTCCCTTGTAAGGGCTGTCTGTGATGGAATAAAGTCTAGATTTTGAGGAGGGGAGGCATTCCAGAGGAGTAAGAGGCAGCTCAATTCAGATTATTAGTGTGAAAGAAAGAAGGTGAAGACAGCCCCTCCCTAATAGTTCTCAGAATATATGCTTGCTTTAGATAGTGGAGTGCTTCAGCTTGGCAAGACAGATGTCAGGCCACAAAATCCAACAATGATACATTCTTCCAAGCAGATTTCTTCATTGTTCCACACCTATAGTCTGAATCTTGCCAAACTGAAGTACCCTACTGTCTATATAGCAAACATTGGTAGCACGGTAGTTAGAATGCAGTATTATTGCACCTGCAGCCTGGAGTTCAATCTTGATGGGGCTCAAGGTTGACTCAACCTTCCATCCATCCAAGGTCGATAAAATGAGGAGCCATCTTGTTGGGAGCAAAACGATGACTCTGTAAACTGCTTAGAGAGGGCTATAAAGCACTGTGAAGTGGTATATAAGTCTAAGTGTTATTGCTATAGTGCTATTGCTATATTGTTTGAGCACATCCTGTTCAGATTCTGGTAATATATAGGTGTCCTTTGAAAGGTATTTGAAAAACAACAAATATAATCCTTCCAGGAAGTTTATGGAGGCATTTTTTTCAGAATATGTAGAAATCTTCATATTCTGTTTACATGTCACAAATAGGGAGAGTAAAAGTAGTCCTAACCTTGCTGTGGAGATGTATTGACGATGTAAGTAAAGATGCAGACTTGGAAAGTTTTATTATGATATGGATAATCATTTGCACAATGCAGGTTATCACCTGTTTTAAATTAAGATGGAAGTACAAATTTTCAGTCTTCTGTCAGGTCACCATTTTTATTATTCTGCCATGGTTATCATTGTATTAGGTTAAGGTTAAGGTTAAGGTTAATTTAATTTGTATACCGCCCTTCTCCCGTAGGACTCAGGGCGGTTCACAGCATATTAAAAACACAAATACAATATACAAGATACAAAAAATCATACAAAAATACACAAAATAACCCCACTAAAACCTAATTAAAAGCCAAATATTGATTGCTGTATTCCCATTAAAATTACTT